>NW_027325798.1:315000-467146 GCF_048418805.1 Vulpes vulpes | reverse complement strand
GCCCTGTACTATGCATTATTTCATTTGTCAGAATTATTACAGTGGCAGAAGCAGGACCCGGCTGGGGATTGAGATTGACTATAAGAGAAAGCACGCGGGGGATCCCTGGGTGGCGCAGCGGTTTGGCGCCTGCCTTTGGCCCAGGGCGCGATCCTGGAGACCCGGGATCGAATCCCACGTCGGGCTCCCGGTGCATGGAGCCTGCTTCTCCCTCTGCCTGTGTCTCTGCCTCTCTCCCTCTCTCTCTCTCTCTGTGACTATCATAAATGAATAAAAATTTTAAAAATTTAAAAAAAAAAGCACGCAGGGACATTTGGCACAAAGCGACCTGCCTCCATCCGTGAGGGCTTTCCACGACTTTCTATTAAAGGTACCATAAACTAGGGGTGTCGCAGGCAGGAACGTAGAGGAGGGTTTTCTCTCCTGAAGCTTACATTCCCTAAGCATGGCCTAAACGAATAGGGAACTTTAATAATTTATGCTGCTTATTGGCCCAAACTGCTTACGAGGGGCAGCACCCAAGCGGTAAGCCGGGTCAAGCCACCCGAGATCCACGAAAGCGCCGCTGGCTGTCCCACTGCTAGCTGGCCGGCGCCGCCACAGCGGAAGCCAGACCCAGAGACTCAGCAGTAGAAATGCATCTCCTCATAGTTCTGGAGGCTGAAAGTCCAAATTTAAGGTATTGTCAGGTTTGGCTGCTTCTGTGGATTTTTCCTGTGGCTGTAGATTGCCACCGCTTCTGTTGTCACGAGGCCTGTCCTTTGTGTTCACGACCCCGAAGTGCCTCTTTATGTCTAAACTTTAGCTTTTAAGGACACCAGTGAGAGTGAAGAAGTCCCATCTGTATGATCTCCTAATCTGATCGCATCTTTAAAGATCCCGTCCCCAAATGCAGCCGCATTCTTGGGGGTTAGGGCTTCGACGTGTAAATTCTGGAGGGCCACCATTCCGCCCCATGGCCCAGTGTCCCGCTTCTCCAGGCCCCTTCACCTTGCATCTACTGAGCAGCCACGGCGCTACTTCCTCGCTTCCTGAGAAATAAATCACAAAAATACATTTTGAAGAAATCTCATATGGTTTAAATTACTTGGAGCACTGCAAGGACAATAAACAGGGATTGCAAAGAAGCACCAGTCTCTGTTCTCAAACCCAACTTAAGAGTTCCCGAGTGTAGGTCTCGTGGGCTCTCTGCAGAGGGATTCCACGGGGCATTTTCCTTTGTGCTTTCTCGAAGCAAGAGGTACACACGGCGGGGAATCTCTGAGGGCTCACTTGATTTTCAGGTATTTCTCTTCCAATAGGTAACATTTAGTATCTTAAAAGCGTGGGTTTGGCGTAGCACTGAAAGGATCGTGCGGCCCCTTGCGTCCTGGGTGTCTAGCCCGGTGTCCAACCAGTTGTAATTCCTAGAGGAATCTTCTCTCTGAATTGGCCGTGAGCATCTTGAGGGCAGTGGTACCTTTTGTGGTACCAAGCTGGGTACTAGGACTATAGCAGAGACTAAATAACTATTGAATAAATATTTTACAAAGCTAAGAGACTCTCAAAAGCATGAACGTCCCTCAACAACCCCCATATCACGTAGTCCCCAGTGAGAGTCTGTGGAGGTAGAGGACAAGGAGAAGCTCCAGAGGCCATTGAAAGCAGATATGTGGGCAGACCCGAAGTTCAGGCTGCTTCGAGGTGAGCTCGGTCATCATCACACTGGCACCGTAGGCCGAGCCGCTCAGTGGAAGATTTCCTGAGGATCCTCAATTCCTGTGAATCCAGATTCAGAGTAGCTTCAAAGTGAACCTGTTAGATGCACTCATTGGCTGGGAGACAATTGGATGAGTTTGTGTGAGGAGCCTCCCACGGGTTCATTGGATCGGGGCAGATTTTGGTTCATCTTCTGAAAACTACTCATTAGTGCATCAGTCTGAGATAGATGGTGACGACACTTCTGACTTTTGCACCCAACTTTTCCTGCTTTGCTAATGCTCTAGTTCCCATGCTAAGGACATATTGTACCTGGAATCCAAACAGAGGCTTCAGCTTTCCTCTCTGGAAAGTGGCTGGTACATGAGGTTACACAACTGAGCAGAATTGGAGACTGCTCCAGTCAGAGAAGGGTAGAGTAAGAGGAAACTCAGAGTTATACTAAATTTCCTATTTTGCAAATGAGGAAATAAGGCTTGAGTAATTTAGGGATTTATAAGAGAGGACTAGAATTGCATTAAGAATTTGACTTCATGGGATTCCCTGGGTGGCTCAGTGGTTTGGAGCCTGCCTTCGGCCCAGGACATGACCCCGAGGTCCCAGGATCAAGTCCCACGTCGGGCTCCCTGCATGGAGCCTGCTTCTCCCTCTGCCTGTGTCTCTGCCTTTCTCTCTCTCTTTCTCTCTCTCTCTCTCTCTGTGTCTCTCATGAATAAATAAATAAAATCTTTTAAAAATAAAAAAGAAAAGAATCTGACTTCATCCAGCCATAGCAATCAGATAAGAGAAAGAAATAAAAGGTGTTCAAATGAGTAAGGAAGGGATTAAACTCACTATTTGCAGATGATGTGATACTATACATTGAAAATCCTAAAGACTCTAATTAAATCCTATTAGAAGTAATAAATGAACTCTGTAAAGTTGCAGGATGCAAAATCAATACACAGAATTGGTAGTGTTTGTATATACTAAATACAAACTAACAGAATAAGAAATTGAGAAAAGAATCTATTTACAGGTTTGCCAAAAATCATGCAGATTCAGCGCATACCCTATCAAAATACCAACAGCATTTTCCACATAGCATAGAACAAATAATCCTAAAATTTGTATAGAACTACAAAAGACCCTCAGTAGCCAAAGCAAACTTGAGAAAGAACAACAAAGCTGGAGGTATCACAATTCCAGATTTCAAGATATACTAAATATCTGCAGTAATCAAAACAGTGTGGTGCTAGCACAGAAATAGACCTATAGCCCAATAGAACGGAACAGAAAGCCCAGAAATAAACCCACAATTATATGGTCAGTTAGGACAAAGGAGGCAAGAATACGCAGTGGGCAAAGTCTCTTCGACAACTGGCGCTGGGAAAACTGGGCGGCTGCATGTAAAAGAATGAAGCTGGACCATGTTCTTACACCACGTACAGAAATAAACTCAGAGTGGATTAAAGACCTGAATGTGAGACCTGAAAGCATGAAACTACTCGAAGAAAGCATAGGCAGCAATTTCTTTGATATTGGCCATAGCAACATTTTTCTGGATGTGTCTCCTAAGGCAAGGGAAACAAAGGCAGAGATAAACTATTGAGACGACACCTAAATAGAAGGGTTTTGCACAGCGGAGGAAACCTCAACGAGGTGAAAATGCAGCTGACTGGAGCGGAGAAGAAATTTGCAAATAAGATATCCAGTCAGGGGCTAGTATCTAAATATGAAAAAAAATATATACACAACTCAATACACACAAAAAGATAAAAGTGTGATTAAAAATGGGAGGACCCAGGGGCACCTGGGAGGGCTCAGCACCGCCTTCGGCCCAGGGCGTGATCCTGGAGTCCCAGGATCGAGTCCCACGTTGGGCTCCCTGCGTGGAGCCTCCTCCTCCCTCCTCCTGTGTCTCTGCCTCATTCTCTGTGTCTCTCATGAGAGACAGTTTAAAAAAACAAAACAAACCAAAACAACCCAACAAGTATTGATGAAGATGTAGAGGAAAAGGAATTCTCGGACGCTCTCGGTGGGAATGTAAACCGATGAGCTGCCGTGGAAAACAGCATGGAGGTTCCTCAAAAAAAATCAAAAATAGAAATACCATATGATCCTGCAGTTCCCCTCCCGGGCACTTTCCCCGGGAGAACAGCCGGAAAGCTGTCGCCGGGAAGAGTGAGCGCGGCCTGGCATCTGCGCAGGCCCCTGGGCTCCTGGGAGCCTGTGTCGCGCTTGCGGGGAGCCAAGGCCCGAGCACCGGCCCCGGGGTGGGGTGGGGGGCGGGGGGGCGTTGCAGGAGCTGCTGGGGGCTCACCGGCCGCTCCTCCCGCACCCTCGCAGGCCACCGCGGGGCACCCACACCGGGCAGCACCTGCGCCAGCCTCCGGGCTCCCCGTATCTCGCGCGGCCTGGGGGTCCTGGCCAGTCAGTGCCCACAGGCCTGGGGCCATGCTCCTTCCCGACGGCTGCACCTGCTCCCCTCGCAGGGCCCCTGCCCTGCCAACCGCTGTCGCCTCCGTGTCACAGACGCCTTGGTGATAATAGAGCCAGACAGTGTGCGGCCTTTGGGGACTGGCTTCTTTTATTGAGCCGGATTTCCTGCAGCTTCCCCCAAATTGCCAACGTCCGTGGCGCGTTCCTGGGGGCCAGGCAGTAGCCCCGCAGGGCCGCCAGGCCGGCCGAGCAGCGGTGGCCTGCAGAGGGGCCTGCGGCCTGTTTCTGGTTCGGGCTGATGCGAGTAGAGATGCCACGAGGGGCTGCGGACAGGTTTTGTGTGAAAATCAGTTTTTCATTTCTCCGGGATAAACGCCCGAGAGTGAGGCCACTGCGTGAGATCGCAGCCCTGGCCCAGGGGCGCAGGAAGCCGCGAGCTGTCTGCCTCCGGGGCTGCCGCGCTCTGCAGGTGCCAGGCCTCGGCCCACGGGACACGGGACACGCAGCCCGGCTCCTCATGTTAGCAAAGACCCTTGCAAGTGTTGACTTGCCACCTCTGGACCTGCGCTGCGGAGGTCGGCCTGGCTCGTGCCCGATGCCCTTGCCTCTCCCCGGTGCGTCCTGAGAGTCCTTTGCAGGTTCTAGATCCGAGCTCTGTACCAGATGTGCAGCTCGCCGATGTCCCCCCTCGACCTACAGTTCATCTCGTCATTCTCACAACAGGGTCTTTCGTAGAACAGAATTTTTTATTTCGAGGACATCTAGTTCGTCTCTTTTCTTCCCTTCTTCTGTAGACTAAGCCCCTGGTGTCCTCTGGGGAACCCTGCCTGTCTTGAGGACCCAACTGTCCCGCGTGTGGTCTTTGAGGCTGGGCCGTGGGCACTTACAGGGGCACGGCCGGCGGGCCTCGGGGCTCCTTCCCGGCTCCTTCCCACTAGGGCCCTCAGAGGACCTGCCCGCCCCCCCCCCAGCAGGTGCGCCCCCACCTGTCCGCCGCCTGGCCCCCATCTGCAGCTCCAGGCGTCTTTGTGCAGGATCTTGGCGCTGACACTTCCCAGTCGCCTCCGCTGACACCTTATTGAGGTCCTCGGCTGAATTCCTTTTGTCCACTTTGTCTCCACTTGTAGCCTCTTGCCCCATCCTCCCCGCAGCCGAGGCCTCCGCTTTGTTCAGGGCTCCTGAGTGGGGGACAGTTCCCTCGTCTGTGCAGGGCACACTGCCCCCACCTCGTGACCCCGGCGTTCTCCGGGGGACGGGGACACCAGGGTGACCGCAGCCCTGCTTACACTGTCACACTAGGGAAAGACAAGAGGGACCGTCACTATCAGTGTGTTTCGTTGTCCTAACTGACCACCTGAATGCCGGATTGCTTGACTATTTTTTTGACATTCATACTCTCAGTATTCATATTTAATCCCATGATTCACTTTTTAAAAAGATTTTATTTATTTATTCCTGAGAGACACAGAGAGGGGCAGAGACCCAGGCAGAGGGAGACACAGGCTCCCTGCAGAGAGCCCGATGCGGGACTCGATTCCAGGACCCCGGGGGTCACAGCCTGAGCTGAAGGCAGATGCTCAACCCCTGAGCCACCCAGGTGCTCCCATGATTCACTTTTAATTAAGTTTTTAAAAATGGATTTGTAAATATTCTCCCTTCTTCTATTTTCTTGAATAGATTGTGCAAAATTTATGTTAATCCTTTAAATGTTTCCTAGAATTCTCCAGTAAAATCATTTGGGCCTGGAGACTTGTTTTCTCGGGAGCTTTTAAATTACAAATTCAATTTTTTGGATGGTTCTGGAACCATTCATGATAACATATTCCATCTTGGTTGAGTTTTGATAGTTCATGGCTTGGGTTTCTATAAACTGAAAACAAAACAAAAAAAAAACAAAAACAACGAAATCCCTGACAAATGTAATAGGGTTATTTACAATAAAATTGAGAGTGAAAAAAATCATAAAGTATCTTAAAGCTTATCCTTTCAAATTTCAATCAGAGTCTGTGATAGTTTAATATTCAACAAATAGTTCTTGAGGGCCTACCGTATGTCAAGCCCTGAAGTTTCAGGCTCTGAAGACAGAATTCAAACAAGAAGTAGTTCTATCCTCAAGGAGTCTAGAGGACCTAGCGTCAGAAACAGACGTTAAATTCTCTACTCAAAGCACCTTGACTTCAGCCTTTACCTCCACCAGCCTGTTTGCTTTATGAGCTATTAATGGAGTTGTGTAGACATCCCATAAACGGTCCTGATTCAGGTCCACGTATCCTTTCTGAGTCTAGCCAGTCTAGCCAGGGTGCAGCTGCTGGCACATTCCCTGTGCAGGAGATATGGGCTATGTCTTGACTGGGAGAGATAGATCTGTGTGTTTGGAAGCTCGATGAGAGCTGTTGACAGCTATATTGGTTTTCTATTGCTGCCATAACAAATAATCACAAACTTGGAGGCTTAAGATAGCGCAAATTTATTATTTTACAGTCACGTAGATTACAAGCCAAACACAGGTCTCACTGGGCTAACCTCGAGGTGCAAGCTGGGCTGTGTGCCGTTCTTGACGCTTTAGAGGATAATCTATTTCTTGGCCTTTTCCAACTTCTTGAGGCCACCCGCATTCCTTAGTTCATGGCCTCCTTCTTCTATCTGCAAAGCCAGCAACGGCAGGTCAAGTTCTCACATTGCATCATTCTTATCTTCTGTGGTCACGTTTCGTCATGACGCTCTTCTTCTGGCTCCCTGTTACCTTTTTGAGAATCCTTGTCGTGACATTGAGGTCACAGATCATCTAGGATAATCACCCCACCTCAGAGTTCTTAATCACAACCCTAAAGTCCCTTTTTGCTGGGGAAGGTAATATATTCACAGATTCCGTTGTTTAAGGCATGAACGTTTTGCCTACCACAGCAGGTTTTATCAACTTAAAGGGTTCTGATATGGCCTATGATTCACTGAAAGAAATTCAAAACCATGTAATCTTCATATTTAGCCATTCCAGTAGTCGAGGCTGCTAGTCTTCAAAACATGAGGCGAAATAATGTTAAATTGGCTGGTGATATAATCATGTTTGTTTTGGACTGAATGTTTGTGTACCCCCCCCCCCCCACCGCACAAATTCATATGTTGAAGTCCCAACCTTCAATGTGACTGTTTTTGGAAATGGGTGATTAAGTTAGGGCACAGGATGGGGCCGTGATCAATAGAATTAGTCGCCTTATAAGAAGAGATGTGAGAGCTCACATTCTTTCTCTCTCTCTTTTTTTTCTCTCTCCCTCTCCCTACCATATGGTATACAGCAAGAACATGAGTCCTTGTTAGGAACTGAATTGGCTACTACTTTGATCTGGGACTTGTAGCTTTCAGAACTGGGAGGAAATAAACTTCGTTGGTCGAGCTACCCACCCACCCTGTGGTTTTGTGTTATGGCAGCCTGAGTGACTAAGGCAGAATTTGGAACCGAGAAGTGAGGTTCTGCTTCAATAAATAACAAAACGAAAAAAAAAAAGAAAATAAATAAAATAAAATAAAATAAAATAAAATAAAATAAAATAAAAAATAAATAACAAAACGTGGAAATGACTTTGGAACTAGGTGACATATAGAGGCTGAAGGAGTTTTGAGGTACATGCTAGAAAAAGCCAAGTTGCCATGAAGTGACTTTTGGTAAAATTATAGATGCTAAAGGTGATTCTGGCCAGAGCTCAGACAGAAAAGCGTACTGGAGAGAGAGCTTCCATTTCATCGGAGAATATGTAAATAATCAAGAACAGAGTGTTAGTAGAAAACATGGACATGAGGGTCATTCTGGTAAAGACTCAGATGGAATGAGGAACAGTTTGCTGGAAACTGAAGGAAAGGCGATCCTTGTTATAATATGGCAAAGACCTTGGCTGAGTTGTGTTGTAGTGTTTTGCGAAAGGAAGAGCCTGCAAACGATGTAACGGGATGTTTAGCAGGAGAGATTTATAAGCAAAGTATTGAAGGTGACGCGTGGGTTCTCCTTACTGCTTTTGGTAAAATGCTGGAGGAGAGAGAGGAACTGAAGAAAGAACTATGAAGGAAAAAGGAACTGGAAAATTCTCAGCCTATTCATATTGCCAAAAATGAGAAAGCTTATTCTTAAGAGAACACTGAGAGTCTGGCTGCACAAGCATTTGGCACAAGATCGTGGACACAACTCATGGGTTTAATCAGCCGTCTTCACAGAAACCAGGAATAGAGATGGGATTATATCGTCAAAGACACTGCCAGGTTGAAGTAAACTGGCAGAGAAAGTGGATGGAATGACTGAAGACTGTCAGACTTCTTGGACTCTGCAGGACCAAGGCACAGAACTGTTTGGGTGTGAACACGGGCTATTCTTCAAGGAAGAGGAAGAATGACTCAGAAGGTGACTCAGAGATCACCAGGGCTGTCACTTTCCCCGTGAACCTGGAGGGCCAGGCTGTTTTCTCCTCCTTGGTTTCAGAGGACAGAGCCTCTGCAGAGAGCCACGTGAGCAAGTCTCAGATGGAAATGAGAGATGTGGAGGCCCCATGACCACCATCAGCAGCGACTGGAGGAGGCCTACGGGTGTACTGTGCACCAGGCTCTGCTGCCCAGGCAGCCATTCTGCAGTTCCGGGCTGGAAAGCACAAATACAACTTAGACTTCAAAGTCGTTTTCAGAAAAACGTGGTCTATGGCACAGTCAGAAAGTTTGCTGGAGACCCCAATACGTGTCTCCACAGGAGGGGAAGGTGAAGCAAGCCTTGTAGCATCAAGTTTCAAGGCCCAAAGAGCATCCCAGACCATTGGGACCCCTCAGCCCTGCCAGAGCCTGGCTTTAAGATTACTCACAGAATTCAGTCTACCGAAGTTTATCAGTCACAAAGACAATAAAAGAAGAAAGAAGGCCACCAAAAAAGCCTCAATAAATTTAAGAAGATTGAAATCATACCATGCATCTTTTCTGATGACAGCATTATGAAAATAGAAATAAATGACAAGAAAAAAACTGGAAGAAAACACAAACACATGGAGGCTAAACAACATGTTACTAAGCAACCAATGGGTCAATGAAGCAATCACGGAAGAAAAAGAATACATGGAGACAAGTGCAAACAAAAACCCAGTGTCCAGGGGTGCCCGGGTGGCTCAGTTGGTTAAGTGTCTGCCTTCAGCTCAGGTCATGATCCTGGGGTCCTGGGATCAAGACCTTCATCGGGCTACCCACTCAGTGGGGAGCCTACTCCTTCTCTCCCTCTGCTCTTCTACCCCTACCTATGCACTCTCTCTCCCTGTCAAACAAATAAATAATAAATAAATAAATAAATAAATAAATAAATAAATAAATAAATAAAATCTTTAAAACATACACACACACACACACACACACACTGGTCCAAAATCTTTGAGATTCAGCAAAAGCAACTGTAAGAGAAATGCATGGCAATACAGGCCTATCTCAAGGAAAAGCTCAAATAAGCAATCTAACCTTATGCCTAAAGGAGCTAGAAAAAGAGAAAGCCTAAGTTGAGTAGAATGGAGGAAATAATAAAGGTCAGAGCATAAATAAATGACACAGAGCCTACATAGATATCGATATCTGTATCTATATCAATTAAACCAAGAGATGGTTGTTTGAAAAGATAAAGTTGATAAACTTCGTCAGACTCATCAAAAAAAAAAAAAAGGGAAAGGACATAAATAAAATCAGAAATAAGGGAAGCAACAAATGACACCATGGAAATGCAAAGGCTCATAAGAAAATACTATGAAAAATTATATGCCAACAAATTGGACAACCCAGGAGAAATGGATAAATGCCTACAAACATACAATCTTCCAAAACTGAATTAAGAATGGAAGATTGGACAGACTGATTAGAACCAACATAAATTAAGTTGGTCATCAAAAAACTACCAAAAAATAAAAGTTTAGGACCAGATAGATTCACAGGTGAATTCTTTTATATATATATATATATTTTTTTTAAATAAATTAATTTTTATTTGTGCTCAATTTACCAACATACAGAATAACACCCAGTGCTCATCCCGTCAAGTGCCCCCCTCAGTGCCCGTCACCCATTCCCCCCCACCCCCCGCCCTCCTCACAGGTGAATTCTGCTAAACATTTAGATTTAATAACCCGGCAGCCCGGGTGGCTCAGTGGTTTAGCGCCACCTTCAGTCCAGGACGTGATCCTGGAGACCCAGGATAGAGTCCCACATCGGGCTCCCTGCGTGGAGCCTGCTTCTCCCTCTGCCTGTGTCTCTGCCTCTCTCTCTCTCTCTGTCTGTCCTGAATAAATAAATAAATCTTTAAAAAGAAAAAAAGATTTAATACCTATTTTCCTCAAACTATTCCAAAAAATAGAAAAGAGAAGAAAGCTTCCAGACACATTCTATGAGGCCTGAAACCATAGCCAAAGTCACCACAAAAAAATCTACAGGCCAGGGGATCCCTGGGTGGCTCAGCGGTTTGGTGCCTGCCTTTGGCCCAGGGCGTGATCCTGGAGTCCCGGGATCGAGTCCCGCGTCAGGCTCCTGACATGGAGCCTGCTTCTCCTCCTGCCTGTGTCTCTGCCTCTCTCTCTCTCTCTGTCTATGTCTATCATGAATAAATAAAAAAATTAAATTAAAAAAAGAGATTAAAAAAATCTACAGGCCAATATCCTTGATGAACATAGGTGCAGAAATCCCCAACAAAATAATAGCAAATAACACACAATACATAAAAAAAGAGCATTCACCACATTCAAGTAGGATTTATTCTCAGGACACAAGGATGGCTCGATATTTGCAGATCAATCGATGCAATACACTGCATCAACAGTATGAAGGATGAAAATCGTATAATCACCTCAATAGATGCAGAAAAAGCATTTGACAAAGTACAACATCCAATCATGATAAAAGCCCTCAACAAAGTGGGTTTAGAGGGAACACACCTCAACATAACAAAGGCAATATATGAAGAGCCCACAGCCAACGTCATACTCAGTAGTAAAAAAAACAAAAAAAAACCTGAAAACTTTTCCTCTAAGATCAGACACAGGACAAGTATGTCCACCCTGACATCGTACTGGAAGTCCTAGCCACAGGGTCAGACAGGAAAAAGATAAAAGAGGCAACAATACTGGTAACAAAGAATTAAACTTTGACTATTTGCAGATGACATAGTATACATAGAACATCTTAAAGACTCCAATAGAAAGCTAGAAATAATAAATGAATTCGGTAAAGTTGCAGGTTACAAAACTAATACACAGAAATCAGGAGCATTTCTAAACACTAATAATGAAGCATCAGAAAGAAAAATCGAGGAAACAATTCCACTTACAATTGCATCAAAATGAACAAAATACCTAGGAATAAACTTAACCAAAGAGGTGAAAGACTTGCACTCTGAAAGCTACGAAACCTTAGAGAGAGAAGTTGGAGATGACGTAAACAAATGAAGGATATTCCGTCCTCGTGGGTTAGAAGAATTAAGGTCGGTAAAGTGGGTGCATTACTCAAAGCGACCTACAGGCTCATCGCAATCCCTGTCAGAACTCCAACGGCATTTTTTCACAAAACGAGAACAAATAGTACTAAAACTTACTTGGAACCGGAAAAAACCCTGGACAGTCAAAGCAATCTTGAGAAGGGAAAACAAAGCTGTAATTCCAGATTTCAAGCTCTGTTACAAAGCTGTCGTAATCAAAACAGTATGTAGACGCGCAGATCAACAGAGCAGAACAGAGAGCCCAGACATGGGCCTACACTTACCTGAAAGTACAACGGGGGAAAGACGTCTCTTCGATGAATGGTGCTGGGAAAACGGACAGCTGCATGTGAAAGGGAATGAAGCCCGACCACCCTGTAACCCCGCGCACAGAAGGGCGCTCAAAATGGATTATAGACCTAAACGCGAGACCCGAAAGCATAAAAACCCTAGAAGAGAGCACAGGCAGTAATGTCTCTGACTTTGGCCATAGAAACATTTCCTAGACATTTGCCTCCTCAGACAAGGGAAACAAAAGCAAAGATAAGCTATTGGGACGACGACAAAAGGAAAACCTGTGCAGAAAGGAAACTGTCAATGAAACAAAAAGGTAACGTCCTGAATGGGAGAAGATATTTGTAAATGATATAGCCAATAAGGGTCTGATATCCAAAATACATAAAGAACTTCCACAACTCAACAGCAAAAAAAAAAAAAAAAAAAAAAAAAGGCAAACAATTCAACTTAAAAAATGGGAGAGGATGTAAATAGACATTTTCCAAAGAAGACCTGTGGATGGCCTGCAGACCCTCTCGACGTCACTCGTCATCAGGGAAACGGCAAATCAAGACCACGGGGAGATACCGCCTTACACCTGCCAGAATGACTACAATCGGGAAGACAAGAAAGAAGCGTTGGTGAGGATGTGGAGGAAAAGGCACCCGCTGGTGGGAATGTAAGCTGGTGTGGGAAACAGGATGGAGGACCCTCAAAATATTAAACCTGGAAATGCCCGGTGGTCCAGCAGGTCCACTACTGGGCATTTACCCAAAAACAATGAAACCACTAATTCGAAAAGACCTATGCACCGCTGTGTGTACTGCAGCTTATTTACAGCAGCCAGGGGCCGGAAGCACCCGTCCGTCCGTCAACGGACAAGTGGGTCAGCAATCGGTGGTGGACACACACCGGAGCACAGTGCAGCCATAGAAGGGACGAGATCTCGTTATTTGAGACAACATGGATGGACCCAGAAGGTACTGTGCTAAATGAAATAGGTCAGACTGAAGCGGGCGATTTCACTCCTCTGTAAAATCTAAAAAATGAAACATGAATAAATGAAATGTGAACCAGGCCTGTAACTAGGAGAATGAACGGATGATTGCAGAGGGGAGGGGTGAGGGAATGGGCCAAATGGGGAGACGGTGGGAGGTACAGGCATCCGGTTAGGAGATGAGTAAGTCCCAGCAGGGAACACAGTCCGTGACATTCCTGTGGGGACACGTGGTGGCAGACGGAGCTGCCCTGAGGGGAGCGCAGCACCGCATGGAGGCTCCTTAGGGGTCCCCGGTTGTCTGCCCAGAGCTAAGGGGGTCCTGTGTCAACCAGACTGTTTGAGGAGAATACTTACAAAACAAACATTTATAGAAGAAGAGACAAAACTGCTGTCCCCCTGTCACCCGTCTTCCCCTGCCCTCCTCCTCCGTCCCTTCCCCTCTCTTCCCTTTGCCTTCACTCGGTGAGGTCTCAGTGGGGAGGTGGCCTCCAGGCGTCCTCCAGCCTCCAGCGTCCAGAAGCCCTGGCCCCAGCCCACCCAGTCCAGGCTGTTCCCAGGATGCCCTGGGCCAGGGCTGGGGAGCGGGGACCTTGGTGACCCCGGGAAGAGCCCACCCAGTCCGAGCTGTTCCTGGGGGTGCCCTGGGTCAGGGCTGGGGAGCAGGGACCTCGGCGGCCCTGGAAACTGCTCATTTCCCTCCCTGTTTCCTCCCATTGGCCCGGGGGCCCCTGGCAGTGCTGCCCACGTGTCTTTGTCACGGCTTTTATTCAGGAAAATGAAGACGAACATACCAGCGTTCAGGGCTGGACGGGAATTGTAGGGGGAGGGATCATGCACTGACATCACATTTTTTATCACTTAAACTGGCTGATAAGTTAGCGCTACTGACGTCTACCATAGTCAGATCTCTTGTGGGAGGAAAGGCCTGGTAGTCGGGTTACAGCACGAAATAATCCCTCAGTCCTCAGAGCTCGTCTCCAGGTGTAACAGCCCCTCGGGAATGAGGGAACAGGGACATAGGAGGCTGACCCGTGACTACACAGGTCAGCTAAATATTAAGATTTATCCTGAAAACACAGAGGAATTCCATTCGTTATCGGACATGATTACAGTTGTGGTTTGGACACATCACTCTTGTAGCCCCGTGAGGACTTGCACTAGTGCTGGGAGAGACCGTATGGGCTTCAGCTAAGACGGTGGCCCGTGGGGGTGGCCTTTCCTTGGCAAGCACTTGGGGAGCCCACAAATTATCTTAATTGCTACTTGAGAAAGGATTGTGCTTCCGTTAGGCACGGGGGCGCCTCAAGCAGAAGCCGTTGCTTCTTCCCAGCATTTGGACCTTGACCTTCTGAGCTAAGTTGGAGAAGTCTCGCTCGTCAAGACGGTAGTTCTCCCGTTGGGCTCCCAAAGCACCTCGCGCCCGTTACCGTTTTTCCTCTTCAGAGCCACCCTGTGGGATAGTTACCATTTTCACTCTCCACTTTAAAAATGAGGAAACGGATGCCCGGAATAGTTAAATATCTTACCTAATATTATTAGGAAAAGCCTAAGCTACGTTGTTTTACGTAAGTCCACTTACCATCTTGACACCATCCTGTCTCTCAAGGCGCGATCGCTCGGATTTACCGGGGAACGGCTGTGCGCCGGGTGCTGAGTCTTTGACACGTATGATCCCACTTAATCACCCTTACACCCCTCTGAGGTGAATGATATTACTCTCCTCATTTGACAGCTGGGGAAACTGAAATGCAGGGAATTTAAGTAACTTGGTTAAGATGCTACCTCTGGGCAAGGCGATGAAGACGCGTTAACCCTGAGGCCAGCGCCCTGTAGTGTCTCCGATGGGAAGGCAGCTATTTTGATTTCCAGAAGCCCGAGAAGAAGGAAAACACTGGGTTGTAATCCAGAGCCCTTATTGAACTCCGTCAACACGGCCCTAATCTCGGGGTGTCGAGATGCCGCGGAGGCTGTAACTACAAGCCGCAATCGGCACCAGACCCGGGGGCCCAGCCTGGCTACTGATACGTGCAACCTGGCTCCGGTCTTGGCCAAGGGGGCTTCTCAGCGCGACAGAGCAACGCGGGAGCGCGGGTCAAGGGCCAGGCCCGCGTCCTCACCCTGCGGCACCCGAACGCTCTTTGAGTTCTCGGTGCTCTTTGAGTTCTCGTGTGTCTGGGAACCTCCACGGACTTCAATGTCTCCATTTCAAAGGCTCAGGAAGGGAATTAGAGAATCTCCCGGGTCCCCTCCCGCTCTGCGGTTCTCTCTTTGCCTCCCCCACCTCATTCCCTCAGAAACAGGCTTTGAAAAATGACAGGACGTTTAAATAAAGAAACACTTCTAGAAATGCAATTAATTAATTTTAATATTTCCAAAGGTGAGGACAACTAAATATTCTAGAAGAACTAGGCGTTATTGTTTAACATTATTTCTACTAATATTATAAACGTGACTGATATTTTAGTCATTTGCTTACGCATGGAAAAACTCTAGATGTGTGACTCTGTGGCTAGCATCTTTATTTAAAAAATAAGGTTTAAATAAATTAAACAATGTAAGTGTGAAACAAGCACATACCTAAGAGAGGTAACACCTCGAAAGGAAATCATGAAATACTTTTAATATTCACCCTTTTAAAAGAAACAGATTTGGAAGGACACGGATAGACCAAAGAAGAGACTGATACACAGGACTCGGGCAAACAGGCAGGTTTTTAGGTTTTTGGGTTTTTTTTTCCTCCTGGCTAATTCTTTCTAAAGAAGCTATTTCCTTGCACAAATATATTTGTCGATAAGATAAATATACGTAGTAAAGTGACAACATTGCTCTCAAATGTACATTCAAACCCACCTCCCCCCCGAAGGGGGGGTCCTGGCCCCCGCGGCAGGATGATAAGGTTCTCTTCCCTGATGTCCCAACAGAGTCTTCAGGAGTCGGACAGGATTGGTGCAATTTGTGTAAATGATGAAGTAGTTGTGGGCCTGGGAAAACCAGCCCATGTTAACATTTCTTGCTTTTGCCCCTAACTAAAGGGCCGGGTGGCGAGAGCTTAGGGAGCCAGAGCTCGGTGACCTCCTGACTGGCGGGAATCCAGCAAGAGGCAGGCGTGCGGACGCTGCAGGTGCACAGGAGGGGAGGTGGCGCTCCTGCACCTGCCGCCTTGCACGGGGCGGCCTCGCTGGTCCCTTCCGGCCTCTCCCCCTCCTGCCTCCCTGAGGGCGCTCCCGTCTGGGAAGCCGTGGCGGGCGAGTCTCAGGCCGGGCCGGGCTGCAGTCCTGGGGGCTCCGCTCTCGAGGCCTGCGGGGTCTAGAGGAGTGCTGCCTTCCGCACGGGGACCCGCTGGCTGCCCCGGGCCTGGGGACCCCAGTTCCGAGAGGGAGCAGTGGCCCGGGAGGACTTCTAAGAGGGGGGCCGGGCAAGCAGCCCCGTGTCTGGGGACCGGCTCGGACCAGGGGGTGCAGGGGACAGTGCTGCCCGAGGGCAGGGCCCAGGCGCCTCGGCCTGGGGACAAGGCTGCGGCCGGGTGCCTGCGGCTCTTCACTGCTGCGGCTCTCCGAAGGAGCAGTAGCCGGGCCCCAGGCCGCGCACCGTGCAGTCGGTGCTGTCGCTGTCACACCTGCCGCAGTGACACTCGGTGGCGACTGGATACGTGTGCAGGGAGTCCGCGTGGCGGGCGCAGCCGGGCACTCTCACCGTCTCATACACCAGCTCCCTGAAGGTGCATGTCTTCTGGATGCTGGGCCTGGCCGCGTCCTTGTACACGAGATCCTGGGGAGCGTGAGGGGGACGGAGTCAGGCTGAAGCACTCGGGAAGGGCCCTGCATGGGGGGCATTGCCTGCCTGCCGCGGGCTCCAGCTTTTACCCCCTAAAGCTCAGCCCAGGGTTCCTAACCGAGGGCACACGGTCCCGTAGGCGCCCCACGCAGGGGCCCCATAGGTCCTCCCTTTAAATGCTGTGTATTGTGCAGGGCTCTCACTTTCGAGGTATCCACAGTTTGCATACGGGCACTTTCAATCCGAGCAGAACAGATTCTTTTCCCACCGATTTCTAGCAACATGATTTGCGCCGAGGGAAGAAACGGGCACGGCTGTTAACTCGGGTTAACGTCATGCCGTCGGGTCTGTGGATCACGCTCATTTACCTCCCCGTAAAAGGCCTTTCACTAAAAGGTCGCTATTCTCGATTTTGGTTCATAGACAACCAGCTGTTCTAGGAGAAGACGGTCAGGAAGCACAGTGGAAACTCCTGGCTTGGACTAAGGCACAGAGGCTGCGGGACCACGAGCTAGCGGCGCTGCGCTCCGGGCCTCGGTTTCCCCGGCAGCAGCAGGGGGAAGCCGAGGCTCGTGGAGTCACGCGGGCTCTAATTCTGCGGGGCCAAGTGGCTCCGGGCTGCTTGTTGCCCATGATTAGGGGCCCCGTGTCTGTGCTGTGGTGTGGCCTGAAACGTGTTTTGACACTATTTGGGGCAAGGACCTGGCCTCCGTTACGGCACCAGCTTTGGGGACCAGGGGAGATGCCCCATCGTCGGGCGTCTGTGCTTTGTGTTTCCTGCCTCTGTCGGACCCAGCCCAGCAGCACTTCGCTGCAAGTGCACGTCGCAGGCGGGGGGGTGGGGGGGGGGGGGTCCGGTGCGAGGCTCTGCTGGACTGACCTGCTCGAGGCCCAGCACGACCCAAGTGGCGCTAAGGGCCCGGGCTCCCGGCGGGCACAGCGGGGGGTTGGGGGGGCTGCACAGCGGGGCTGGGGAAGCCCGCACCCTGACTCCCAGCCAAGCCATCCTACCCGCGTGTAGCAGTAGCCGGCACACCAGGTGGCGTTGACGCTTATGCAGAAGCGACACTCCTCCTTCTCCACCGCGATGGTGACATTGGTCAGCTCACAGCCCGCGCCGCAGGCCGCCCTCCAGCAGCAGAGGAGGAAGCAAAACCGGACCGACCTCATCCCGGGCTGGGAAGCAGACAAGGCTCAGGAGAAGCCAACGTGGCCCAAACAATTACGAGCCTGGGAGGTCACCAGACCCCAAACCATTGATCTTCCCGTCCTCCCCGCCACCGCACTCAGCTCCAGCAACGTTTTCCCTCCTTCCCTTTCCTCTCCCGCTCTTGAACACACGTTTCTTCTTATACCCCTTCTCCTTCTTTTTGTTTTTTTTTTGGTCAAAGTAGACCCCCATTACAGGTCAACACTCCAATATAATGATTTTTTGCCCAGCAGTATTTAGAGATTGGAGTCTTCTAGTGATGGTTCTGTGGGTGGTAATTGTGATCATCCTCTTCGTCCCTTCATTATCGTTTTAAAGACTATTTTTGTTTATTTAAAAAAAAATTTAAGACTAAGTCTGTTTATTTTTTTAAAAAATTTTAAGACTATTTTTGTTTATTTTTTAAAAAATTTTTAAGCCTATTTTTGTTTAAAAGGAAAAAGGAAACGGGCTCTCCAGTTTTTGCATCTGGTGAATGTTGTCCACTGCTTTTGCTTACTTTTGTTGAAAAAGTAAGGCTGCTTGAGAGGCCAGGCGACTTGGGCCACATGCATGGCCACCGCGCATTAGCGATACTCAAGTAGCCACATCGACAAGAACAAACCGTCTACGCAACGGCAGTTGGAAAGGTCTCGGTGTGTTCTCCGGGTCCTACAGAGCCCGTCCTTTCGAAAGCAGCTGCCAGCACTTGCTAAGAACCGACCCCAAGACTCACCTTTGGTCAGCAGCCGCGTCCGGAGAAAGCTGTGGCCCGAGTCACGTCTCAGCTCACCTTTTATACAAAATCCCGGGAGACTAACACCTTGTGGATTTGCTGGGTATTAGCCAGAGCAGCGTTAGCCGGACGCCCGCCGTGAGTCAGTGTTTGGGTGGTCGGGGAGATCAAGCCTGCGGACGTAGTCTAAACGCGGCTCATCGGGAAAAACAACACTACCAGGGATGGTGATTCTGTACAAAGCGAATTTGATACCGCAGCCGCCCACTCCTTTACCTTGTCAAGGTAAACGTGACTCTAGGTTTCTCTCTTGCGCCTTCACCTCCGGGAATTCAGGATCTTTTCCAAGTATCGCATGAGCCTTGTTGAGGCGACGTGTCCACCGGAGGACGCGGTGGGCAAGTTGCTCCGGGAGCGGCTGGAAGCAGACAGAGGGAGTCTCTCCTGGCCCAGCCCCCCATGAAGTGCCAGCTCTGGTTCTCTGTACCCCCCACGTCCACGTCCTCTGACCTCAAGTGTCATTCCTTGGCCCCGTGCTTGTCATTCTCTAAACGTCCTGCTGACTCATTTCTCCAGAGATTTGCATTCGCGGGGCTTGCCCTGCCTCAAGGGTTTTTGGTTCTCACCCGTGCTCCCCAACACCTCCCCGTCCCCGGGGAATTGCTCTACCTTCACGGTTACCTACCTACCGAAATCCAGGCTGGGGGCTAGCGGAGAGCTCTAATCTCCGCCGTCTGTCTGCAACCCTTGCTATGCCTCTGTTTCTTCCAGTAGAGTACGAGCTCCTTGGAAACGGGAGCTCCGTTTCGATTTAACTAATATTTATCATTCAAACAGTGGCTGGAGCCAAGGAACAGTGGTAGAAATATCAGGATCTGATGTCAAAGACATAACAGGAGTCCGATCACGTAGGACCTTGGTTTTTGCTGTGAGAGGGGACCAGTGCCGAGGTGTGACGTGACCTGATTTAGGTCTAAAGGGGTCCCTGCAGCCGCTTGCTAATGTAGGGGAAGGGGAGACCACGGAGACTCGTAGACCCGTTGCAGCAACGCACATGAGAAACGGTATTTGTGCAGAACAGGGTGTTAGCAGCGGAGGTGGCGGGACGTATTTTGATCCTGAGCATGAGTTGAAAGGACAGACGAGAGAATTTTCCGGTGGATGAACGTTGAGCATAAGAGAAAGAAGAGGGTCAAGGGCGACTGATGGTTCTGGGCTGAGCAACCTGAAAGATAACGGACATGGGAGCTGTCAACGAAGGAAGCTTTGAGTAAAGATGAGGAATCCCGTGTAGACTTGTTGAGCTCACATGTCTTCAGGACCTCTAGGGGGAAGGCTCAATCTCAACTCTGGGACAGACATATCGGCTGCAGGTATAAGTTTGGGATTCATCGACACGAGCACCTTGGTCGGGGCCCCGGGGCCTTTGCACAGGTGGGGTGGCTGCAGAGCTCTGGGCTGCTGGTTGGCCGCAGTGCTCTGTGACCCCACCGACCCCGTAGTTGGAGGGGCAGACTGGAGCCCCAGCCAACCTCTCCCTCTCCCTGTGCAGAGGCCCCAGGCTCTTCTCCCCACTCCGGACTCTTACGGCCTCACTGTCTGGTTCGGGTGCCTCCTGGTTCATGACGTTGCTCACACAGAGGTCGTTGAAACGCTTTATTGAAGGAAACGTACAGGTCTTTCCTGTTACTTTGCGTCCCGATGCCGTAGGGTCTCTAACATACAGCGCAGCTGGGACTCTCCTGCTGAACAAGCCCTCGTGGTGGCCCTCAAGCTGCGCGGCTGCACAGCTGCCTCCTGTCCCGCTGTCTGTCTGGGGGCAGACGTCTGCAGGCCGCCCTCCCCGCTGCGGAGGCGGCAGGCTGGGCCTCTGGGAAGGCCGGAGTCAGGCCAGCCCTGTCCCTGCGCCTCCTCTCTCCGCGGTGGCCGCCTTGCTGCCCCGGTCTAGGCCCAGGACGCGGCCCGGCTTCGGGGAGGAGCCGCCCTGGTGGCTTGGGCTTCTGCTGCGTGGAGCCACCCGCTGGCTCCGGGAAGGCCCTCAGCTCCTGCGATGTGCAGGGACTGCTTCCTCCTGCTGCTGCTGATCCGGGCTGGCCTCACTGTCCCCGTGCGTCCCCCTCCTTAGCAAGTCTGACCCTTGGTAATCAACTCTCCGGACTGAGTTTCTCTGTGTTACGGACTGCAGGTGGTTTCTCTTTTCCAGGCTGGAAACCCGCAAAACCCTCCTTTACTTGTAGCTCTCTGTCGGGTTTTATGAACCCCGCGTTCAGTGAAGTATCCAACGTTATTCGGGGAGACCCTGGGCCCAATTCTCACTTTGTTGAAGCCCCTCCCCACTTCCCCAAATCCTACGTCTACTCCTCCGCTTCCTTGAGGGACAAAAGGTGCTGCTCCTTAAGCCTGGGATGCCTGGCTCCTCTCCTTTTCTTCGAAGCTCCTCCCACAGCACCGCCCCAGGATTTCACTTAGACGGAGCCTCTCCCAGGAGGCGTTGGCTCCACCTGACCCTGTAGCCATGACTCACCGTCCGGCCAGTGCTCTCGGGCCCTGTTTCCTTAGTTCCCTGTACTCAGCTCAAGGTGAACGTGCGTCACGTTGTATTGTAAATGTACAGCACACTTCCCTCGTGCGTTCCGGTGAACCCTTGACTTCAACTGTGGGACGATCCCCAGAATTTCCACCTGTACCTAAACTCAATGACTCGTATTCTTCTTTCATTTATAAAGAATTTTATTTTATTTATTTATTTATTTTTATTGATTTTTATTTTTATTTTTAGATTATATTTATTCTTGATAGACATAGAAAGAGAGAGAGGCAGAGAGCCAGGCAGAGGGAGAAGCAGGCTCCATGCCGGGAGCCCGACGTGGGACTTGATCCCGGGACCTCGGGATCACACCCTGGGCTGAAGGCAGGCGCTAGACCACTGAGCCACCCAGGGATCCCCTTGTAAAGAATTTTAATGTCATTTTTAAATGTTTGGGTTAAATAAATAAATAAATAAATAAATAAATAAATAAATATTTGGGTTTAAAAATAGGAAAGTAAGTACCTATGCTCATATCTTGATCCTTGTAGGATCTGGTCTCTTTTCCCTCCTTTACTTTGCCTGTGTGATGTATGTTTCATAAAGTAAATTTTTAAAAAATGCTTGATATATTTTAAATAATTTCTAATTAAATGCACCAGTTTTAGTTATTCAAATTTATCTTAGTTATTTAAATTTATTTCCTGGGGCAGCCCAGGTGACTCAGCGGTTTAGCACCTGCCTTCAGTCCAGGGCCTGATCCTGGAGACCTGGGATCGAGTCCCACGTTGGGCTCCCTGCATGGAGCCTGCTTCTCCCTCTGCCTGTATCTCTGCCTCTCTCTCTCGCTCTGTCTCTCTCATGAATAAATAAATAAAATCTTAAAAAAAAAGACTTAAAAAAGAATTAAATTTATTTCCTTTATTTAAATTACAGAGTAATAGATGATATACATGATGGAATATTTTCATATAAAGCACTAATTTTTTTATTGAGTCTTTACCCTACCCAATTACCCAACAATCATATAGAGCTATACCGTCCGATATGGTAGCCCCTACCCACACGTGGCTATTAGACACCTGAAATGCAGCTGGTGCAAACCAGGATGTGCTGTGAGTATAAAATACCCATCAGGGGATCCCTGGGTGGCGCAGCGGTTTGGCGCCTGCCTTTGGCCCAGGGCGCGATCCTGGAGACCCGGGATCGAATCCCACATCGGGCTCCCGGTGCATGGAGCCTGCTTCTCCCTCTGCCTGTGTCTCTGCCTCTCTCTCTCTCTCTCTGTATGACTATCATAAATAAAAAAAAAAAAAAAAATTAAAAAAAAAAATACCCATCAACTCAAAGACAAAATAAGAGGGCATGTACATACCATCGCAATGACTTTTGTATGGTCACACTGAAAGGACGTTATTCTGGGTGTATTAGGCCACATGAAATCAGTTATTAAGTCAGTCTTACCTATTCCCTTTACTCTACAATTACTTTAAAATGTGGTTTCTGGAAAAGTTCAAATCACACACGTGGCCCATGTTCTATTTCTGGAGGGCAGCACTCGTATGGAACTTGTTGGCTGACAAGTAGATTTTCCGAGGTCCTAAGAGCTGGTGGCTGGTCTGATGTCTGGCCCTTGTGTGTCACGTATTGCGAGGCCAGATCAGTTGATATAACTGTGAGGAAAAAATAAAGTGAAAAGCCCACTGGTTGCCAGTATTTATGAATATGAAGACACAGTGATGCACTTCATATTTCTCAGTGGTGGGGTCAGAAGGGTCATTTGTTATCAGTCAACCGGTAACGCAACTATGTTTACGTAGGGTGAGCAGTCAGTAAGCACTTAAGGATTTTATTTTTGTTTTGATGCTGGTTGGCAAGTGTCTAGGAATTAAAGTGTGAAGCACTAGGAGTGGGAAGTACGTTTGAATAGCTAACAGCACCTTGATGCTTGGTACGGCCTATGCTGAAAATGATATGAAAATGGTAACCTAACGCATGAGGGGAAGATCCCGCTTGTCTTTACATCGCAGCGTCCTGCATACCTGCACACGCACACAGACACATGCGCTCGCGTACACGGAGACACACAGAGCAAAACGCTGGCGCGATAGCTTGTGGGGCTGCTTCCTTAAGCTCATGCGTGTCCTCATTTAGCAGAAAACAAACGTTGTTAAAGTGCCTGCTCTACACCAGTCACTGTGCTAAATACGCGCACGGCAGCCTCGAGTACTCTCGGCAGCTGACCAAGTACGTAATTGCTGCCGTCTGTATACTGTAGGTAAAGAAATGAGGGTCGGAGCGGTGCCTCGGGATGCCCAGTGTCACAGCAAGTACGTGCCAGAGCCTCAATTCCAGACCATGCGAGGAGACTCCAGAGTGCTTGGTGCTCTTCCTGTGGGCATAAAACTGTTTGTAGGCAGACTGGACCCTATAAAGCAGAAGCAGGATCTGAGGAAGAGAGAGGGGAAAGGTAAGGACACCCTACAATGAATCATTAAGCAGGGGGGGCTTATCCAAAAGCTAGACTCTGAAGCCAGGCCGAGACGTTAAAGGATAAATGGACTCTCGCTGAGCACGTAGGTGCTTGGTACCCTCGTGCTGAGCATTCCGGGTGCGCCGCTTCGATCGCATCGATGAGCTCGGGGGCCGCGGCTCAGGTACTATGATCCTCCCCGCTTCAGCGACGGGGCAGCTGCGACCCAGAGGCCTCAGACGTCTTCACCAAGTCCAGTTAGCTGGTACGGGGGGAGCTCATCATCCAGGTCTCCCACTGTAGGGTCAGTCCTATCAGGTTCCTGTCGTCGGAACCCCGTGCGGCCTGTTTTAGAGGAGATACACGTGTGGCTGGTCCCCTCGGCCAGGGCGCGTCCCTGGCAAAGCACAGTTGCTGGAGCCCTGAGCCCCGTGTGGCCCGAAGCACACACGGGGTTTCTGTGTTTCTGTGACGAGGCTCTACCCCCTTCGTGGTGATGATCAAATATAGGAAGAAGTTGGGGCGCCGACCGGTGGATCGCGTGAGTCTTCATGAGGGTCGCAAGCCAGTGACCCCGAGTCACCGAGCCTCAGGCCACTTCCCTCGATTCCGCTCGCCTGCCGTCGGGGCCCCAACGCCCTACACTTTACCAAGAGGCCCGAAGGAGAAGGAGAGCATTTGAATGAGACACATGCACGTTTGAAGGGCACAGGAGACAACTCCTTGCTCTGGTTCTAATTCGCCCCAAGAGTTATTTATGTCACGTTTCAGACATAACGTTCACTGATATCATCTGCTTTTTCCCGATTTTTAGAACATTCTTCTAAGGCAAGGCAGGGAGTTAAACCGCTGATTGACTTGCTGGCATCACACCGAATGCTAGGATTTTGACGTTTACTTCAACTTTCTTACAAGAATGTGGAATTTACGGCCTTCTATTTTAGGGGACTCCAGAGCTTATTATTAGGCGGCGGAAAGGTCACGGCTGTAGCGCCGAGGGTGCTGCCTAGCCCGACCTCATTCCGTGGCCTCCTCGCACAGCTGGAGGGAGGTCGGCGGGCACCCGCCCTGCACGACGGTGAGGCACCCCCAGCGCCCTGGGCCCGAGTGGCTGTGGTTTGAACAAAAAGACGTGATTAAAATGTTGGGTGACGGCTTCCAGGAGCTTCGGGAGACAGGAGGCAAGTAGCTTCGGCCCTTTCTTCTTCTTCTTGGTCCCCACCCCCCCATCCCGCTCCCATAAGGAGGCTGTGGAGCGTGAGGCGGGCTTTGGGGCCGCTGCTGCGAGGACCTGAACCCACCTGCCGCGCACACACCTTCCGGAGCAGAGCTGCCGGCGGACTCAGCCTGCATAATCTGAGAGTCTCCCACGAAAGGGAGAACAATTTCCGCCTCGTGTAGGCCACGACTATTTTGGGTTCATCGCTTGAAGCTGAATGAATTTCACGGATACGTGCGGTCAAAGCCGTCATCAGAGTAGAGCTCCAATTCTTAGGCCAAATGCCTAGCAGAACTAGTTTTTGGGTTTTTCTGTTTTTGTTTTTGTTTTTTGTTTGTTTGTTTGTTTGTTTTTTAAGGATGACTAGCTTTTATAGAGTCTGTGGAGGGCAGGGAAAGCCTACGGTATCTTGAGACACCCTGAGAATGAGTCTTGGCAGTAAGATCCTGGAAACATCAAAATGGGGAAAACTGCCATTTAAAAACTGCTTGTTTTTGTCACGTAAATGATGGGGATTTTAAGCATCCTTGGCGGAGGAACTTTTTTAGTTAGATAAAAATGCAGGTGATGTGAAGGCTTTCTTTGTTTCCTTTATTCTTTTTTTCCTTTTCTGCACCGGGTAGTAAGGGAATCTTTTGTCCCAGGGCATTTTTTTTTTTGGACCCAGGGCATTGATGTGATGTCACTAGACATAAGCAAGGAAGGTTTGACGATAGATGCTTAGCTGTGGAGGATTTGAAAAGTCTGCTACGACCATGGAGGCGTGAGAAAGCAAAGTGGGCATGGCCTTGATCTGGGGAAAGCAGCAGGCCAGGAGCAGGAAGGTGGACAAGAGAAGCAACAGGGAGATTAGGGGACAGAGGATGCCCAAGTGTCCCGCGGAGGCCGACTCAGGGTAGACGGAGCGGTCAGGAAAAGTGGGGATGCTTAGGTGACTGGGTCTTCCTGAGACACTCATAAGGTGTTTTCTAGTGATCTTCCCCCTTTATGCCTACCCAGTGCCATGGGGGACAGGAGAAGGGGTTGCCTAGGGCTAAACGTGTCTTATCAACTGGACATGTTTGTGGAGGTGGGTCTGGGGCACCCATTGAAGGAAAACGCCACGTTTCTTGAATGTGAACTTGGGAAAATATATCTTCAAGTGACGAGATACAGACCAACCTAAGGAGGAAGAGCTGCCGCGTGTTGTCAGAGAAGGATGTGTCGGTTCTCTTTTTGGGCTTTGCTTTAGGAGGATGAAAGAAATGTCTTCTCTGGGGCCCAAGTGACAAAGTGGGGCATGGCACTGAATAAGAAGATTTTCCTACCTCAACAGGGAAGCCAGCGTCCCTCTTTCCATGCTAGCGGTTTCAGCGACATCCGTGGTGTGAACGCTGGCCTTCAGATGACGGCGTTACCTCCAGTGGACACTGCCCTCACATCCTACCCAGGGAGAGCCAGAGCGGGAGAGGGAACACGGCAGACGCTGGGTAAAGAATGAGGCTGGGTAACTGGTCTGTGGGCACGTGAAGCATCTCTTTGCAAACCTCCTAAAGAATTGGGGACACTCGGGGCGTGATTAGGATTCTCCCGGAGAAGGTTGGAAAGGCGGGGGGCTAAGGGTCACCGAAATCAGGGCATCGGGTGAATCATTAGTTGAATGAGGATTCATCAAAGGAGAGGACCTAATATTTTTAAAAGGGAAGAGTCTGTGCAAAGCCCAGAGAAAAATGAGAGCACAGTGCATCCTAAGGGCTTTGGTGTGCGTAGCTCCACACGGGCCATGTGGGAACTTGACATAGTTGACAACTGTGCAGCGGAGACTGTGACTTTATGTAGAGATCACGGTATGCGCCGGCTGCCGACGTAATGGATTAGCTCTGAGCTTCGTTTAGTCGTCAGAATTCTGGGGGAAACTCTGAAAGGGTTATTATTTTTAAAAACAAAAGGAAACCAGCTACAGTCAATAGAGAATCTTCTTATTTAGATTTTAAAATATGAGGTGGGATTTTTATACCCCCCCAAAAAAAGGAAGGAGAAGGGGAAGGAGAAGGATGAGGAGGAGAAGAAGAAGAAGAAGAAGAAGAAGAAGAAGAAGAAGAAGAAGAAGAAGAAGAGGAGGAGGAGGAGGAGGAGGAGGAGGAGGAGGGGGAGGAGAAGAAGAAGAAGAAGGAGAAGAAGAAGGAGAAGAAGAGGAGGAGGAGGAGGAGGGGAAGGAGAAGAAGAAGGAGAAGGAGGAGAAGAGAAGGAGGAGGAGGAGGAGGGGAAGGAGAAGAAGAAGGAGAAGGAGGAGAAGAGAAGGAGGAGGAGGAGGGGGAGGAGGAGATCTCAGGGCCGGGGTGGTCCCCACGCCCTGAGCCCCCCGCCTATGTGACCTCCGTGGCTGAGGACTCCCAGGCTGCGATGAAGGGTCTTGAACCAGGAGGACTCACCTGGACTATCTGGCCCAGGTGGTCATCTAGGTCCGTGCAAGAGGGAGAGGCGTGAGGGTCATAGTGGGGACACGGTGACAACGGGAGGACAGGAGGTGCGGTGGTGAGGGCAGGGCTGCAGGGGTGCCACAGCTGAGGGGGCTGCGCAGGCTGGGAGGGGCAGGGAAGGGCCTCGCCCATGGCCTCGGCAGGAGCGCGGCTCTGCCCACACTGATTTAACCCAGTGACACCGTTGTGGACTCTGATCCCTTGGACCGCGGGAGGGTAGATCTGTCGTGCTCGAAGTCATTGAGTTTTTCTTTTATTTATTTATTTTTTTTGTAAAAGGGTTGCATTTGTTTTTATTGGTGGCAGGTGCCAGGGGCCCTCCTCCTGCTCGAGTGGTGTTGGCCTCACGAGCCAGTGTGGCCACGAGCTAAGGTCCCCACTGCTGCCTGGCTGGGTATGTGGACGGCTAGGGAGAGGAGGCGGCTGGACGCCACCCAGGCTGGGGCTGATGGGGACGAGGGTGGCACGGCCCCCAGAGGGGACCCTGGGCTCAGCCCACAGCCCGGCCACTGGGCTGCCCTGGAGGCTGGACGGGCTTCCACGGCCGAGGGCGCCTGGGCCCCGGGGCAGCCAGGACGGAGCCCTCAGGTTGGCCCTGACCGGGCGCCCGAGCTGCTGGCGGCCACTCGCTGGAGCAGCCACGGCACAGCCACCGCCACCCCCGGCTCTTGCCTCTGCCGCCTCCTGTCCCTGCGTGGCCACCTGCACAGGGCCGGGCGGCCGCACCTGCACGCACAGCGGATCCTTCGCTCCACCTTCCGACAGTTACTGGGATTCTGTGCCCCGTTATGCAGATTTTCAGGTGAGAAGATTTTTGATTGAATCAAATCCATGTGTGGATGAGCCTCCTCGAAGGCCGGTTAGCCCGGGACATTGATTATGCTCCGGGTCAGACTCACCGAGGCCCCAATCCGGGGGCGCTGACGGTGCGACAGGTAACGGCGATGGAATGTGAGGAAGGAAGGGACCCACGTTGGGGTTTCTAGCTGCCGCCCCCCGGGCTCGGGCTCGCTTCACCTGGCACAACGTCCTCCGGGCTCGGCGCGGCCTAGCGGACCACGGGATTGCCTTTTGTTTTCTTCTTCTTCTTTTGTTTTTTAAAGATTTTATTTATTTATTCATAGAGATACAGAGAGAGAGAGAGAGAGAGAGAGAGAGAGAGAGGCAGAGACCCAGGCAGAGGGAGAAGCAGGCTCCTTGCAGGGAGCCCGATGTGGGACTCGATCCTGGGACTCCAGGGTTATGCCCTGGGCTGAAGACGGCACTAAACCTCTGAGCCACCTGGGGTTCCTCTTTTCTTTCTTTTTCTTTTCTCTTCTTTTCTTTTCTCTTTTCTTTTCTTTTCTTTTCCTTTCATTTTCTTTTTTCTTTTCTTTTCTTTTCCTTTCCTTTCCTTTCTTTTCCTTTCCTTTCCTTTTCTCTTTTCTTTCCTTTTCTCTTTTCTTTTCTTTTCTTTACCTTTTCTTTTCTCTTTTCTTTTTCTTTTCTTTTTTCTTTTTCTTCTTCCTCTGGCATTCCTGTAATGTAAATGCCACTACATTTGGTGGAGTCACTGAGTTCCCTAAGTCTATTCCATTTTGCATAATTCTTTTATCCTCTCTTTTGTTCTTCTTGATGACTTTCCATTACTCTGCCTTCTAGGTTATTAATTCATTTCTCGGTTTCATTGCAACAAGCATGCTTCTAATCTCATTTATTGCACTCTTCATCTGTGATTGGTTCTTCTTTATGACCATGTTTAGGGTCTCACTAATGTCTTCCATTCTGTTCTCAAGTCCAGTGAGTAATTTTTTTTTAAAGATTCCATCCATTTATTCATGAGAGACAGAGAGAGAGAGAGAAGGAGGCAGAGACACAGGCAGAGGGAGAAGCAGGCTCCATGCAGGGAGCCCGACGTGGGACTTGATCCCGGGTCTCCAGGAACACACCCTGGGTTAAAGCAGCGTTAAACCACTGAGCCACCTGCGCTGCCCCAGGGAGTATTTTAAATACTCCATCAGGCATATAACATCTGTTTTGCTTAGATCTCCGGCTGTGGCCCTGTCCACTTCCTTCATTTGGGACAAATTTCTCTGTCTTCTCACTTTGTCTAAGCGAAGCTACATTTCCTGTCCTTGAGGGTGATGGCTTTGTGAAGAAGAGGTCCTGTTGTGCCCTGCAGTGTAGTGTCCCTTGCTCGGCCGGTGCTTCTGAGAGTATCTCAGTGTGTGCTGAGTGTGCTCTGCTGCTTTGCCCTGACTGGTGTATCCTTCAGGCCAGTTGTTTACGGGGCCTTTCTTTGCCTATTGTGGGCACTCTTTGGTCTCTGGTGTATCTTTAAGTAGGTGTACCAAGTAGTCTGCTATAGAAATGAGACCTGTCACCTTTGCCACTGGAACTGAGGCTCCGCAAAACTCCGCGTAGGAGACAAGGTGTTGACAGGGGTTTGGGCCGTCTTCTGAGGGGTGCACTGGGACCGAGGAGTGTGCCTGGAATGGGCTATTCCACTGGAGCACAGGGGAGTGGGGGTGGTATAAGGAAGTTAGGTGGACTTTGGTCCTGTGCTGGTTTCTGCAGGTGGCCTGTGCTTATGTGACATAGGGAAAGGAAGCCGCGTCTTCCAGTTCCTCTGTGCCTGGAGGAGTCTCTCCATAAATGCTGTCTCTCAGGGACTGAAGCAAACTCCCCTCTGTGAGCCCCAGGTGCTCTTCGGATTGCCATTTGCCCCTGTTCTCTCCAAGAGCAGCCCCAATGCTACCGGGCTCTCCCGAGGGGAGCCCGCTGATCCCTGGAACTCCAGGAACTCATGAAATTTGACCCGTTTTGCCTTTCAAGCCAATTACTATGGAGACTTGCTCTCCCTGTGCACTCCCCGGTCCTTGTCCTTCTCCGTGACCGCAGCTCCCTCCCCGCCGCAGAGGCCACCTGCATCTCAGCACTTCGTACCTTTAACGTGGGCTCTTCTCTGCCTTTGGTAATGGAGTTTGCTCTGCTCCTCTTCAGGCTGATTTCCGGAGTATTTAGGATGATTTGATAGTTATCTAGTTGTATTGGTGGGATGAACCACTGCCAAACTGCCGAGCCAAACTGCCGAGCCACCCAGGGATCCCCAAGAAACTGATTTTAAGTGCAAATTAAAGGGCCAGTATTTTCACACACCGGCAAAAGTACAGACAAACACACAAAGCTGTGGTAACAAGGATACTTCTTATACTGCTGGCAATTTACATTGAAAATCTTTTTTTTTTTAAGATTTTATTTTATTTATTCATGAGAGACACAGAGAGGCAGAGGGAGAAGCAGGCTCCATGCAGGGAGCCCGATGGGGGACTCGATTCTGAGACCCCGGGGTCATGCCCTGGGCTGAAGGCAGATGCTCAACCGCTGAGCCACCCAGGGGTCCCTACATCGAAAATCTTAGAGGAAGGGAAGTGTGTGTGTGTGTGTGTGTGTGTGTGTGTGATATTTGGCAGTTGTAACAAAAAATGTAACTGGGTTTTCTTAACTACTAGTAGGATTGAACATTTTTTCATTTGCTTATTTGCATTTCTTTGGTGAATTGTTGGTTTCATCTAATTTACTCGTTTTTAAATATGAGTAAAAAGATATCCTTATTTTAATAAATCTCTAAATTTTAATATAGCCAAACAAACATTATTTTCCTTTATAATTTCCTTCTAATGCTTCAATGAAAATCAACACCGTTCAGCCAGCTTACTATGTGCTGGGTTAAGATGGGTAATTCTTGGTCCCCTGCCTTTAAGGATCTTATAATCTATTGAGGTAGGAAAATGTATGGATAACCAGAAATAACACAATATAATGGAGACTCCTAACTCTGGGAAACGAGCTAGGGGTGGTGGAAGGGGAGGAGGGCGGGGGGTGGGGGTGACTGGGTGACGGGCACTGAGGGGTCCTTGACGGGATGAGCACTGGGTGTTATTCTGTATGTTGGCAAATTGAACACCAACAAAAAAATAAATTTATTATTAAAAAAAATAGACTACAGTATGTTCCAGTAAGATCACTGAAAAGGGAATCCCTAGTCCTTGCTGGAGTCAGAGCAGCCTCCTCAGATGTTCATAGATAGTTTCCGACATGGGACTATCTGTCAGCAGATAGTTGAAGTGGGATAATTAGGAGCATCATAGAGCAAGAAGATTCTAAAAAAAAAAAAAAATGGGTTTGGAAAGCCCTAAAAGCCCAATTTCTTGAGATCAAAATTTGCCCGAAAGTAACCTTGTGTCTCTTTAGAAGGTTAAGAGCTGTGATTGCAATTTTCATTTCTCCTGGTGCTTGACTATTCCAAAAACTCTGTCAAATAAATGAAAGGAGACAGACCCCCAACCAGTTCAGCCTGTGGAGCTCAGGTGGCCTCGAACCAGCTGCTGAGGATGAGTCACAGAGTATTCCCTGGTGCTTTGTTGCCTGGAAATGGGAAAGGTGCCCCTGACTATGGCTGTGACATTTTGAGGGAATCCCATTAGCAGTCTAATTGAAACTATCCCAAGGCTCACCTCTTGGATCCTTAGATTCTTGACCTTAAGAATGAGTTGCAGTCTAAACGTCCAGGGGGAGATGTGGGGTGGGAAGCTCAAACCAGGGATTTTGATGGGTGTCCCCGTTGAGCTCAGCTGTGTTTACAGGCTGTTGGGAAGAAGGTCAGGGGCAGGTGTCTTAAAGGGCTCAAGAAGCAGCGAGAAGTTGATGATGTTCAGGGAAGTGAGGATGGTGGGTAAGTGGGAGAAGAATGAAGACGGGATGGTTTGGGGTCATAGTGAAGATAGTGGGATCAACACATGGTAGATGACGGGTGTTAGTCTTAAACTTGATAAATCTGCTTCAGGGGCCTCAAGGACGGAGGATGCTTTATCTTGTTTCCTGCAGTCCGCAAGCATTCATGGAACGGAGAAGGCAGCTCCATTCTAGGCACAGTCCCTGACCACCAGGAATGTTTCACAAGCACAAACCTTTAAAAATTGAAGCACATTTGAAGTTTGAAATTCAGATATCAACATTAGGGTTGTTTTAGTTCCCCTGTGTACTTGGAGTTTGGAGGTTTAGGACTTTAAAATTGCAGTTAAGACTTTTAGTTTCTTCCTAGGAGATTTACCTCCCTGTAGGTGGCTGCCACCAGGTGAGAGCTAGAACTAGATGCCGCCGTCAGCTGTTCAGCCTTTCTGCTCTCCGGCAGGTGCAGCGGCAGGTGCAGCGGAACACACACCACCACAGCCCAGATCCTCACTGCGCTCACCTATAAATGGAATACGGTGGACAGCGGAAATGAGCCCCCTTACTCAATCAGACTCCCCCCTACTGAAAGCAGTTGCAAAACAAGTAAGTGCTAACTGATCCACTACCTGTTTGAGATGATGACTCTGATTTTGTTCCCTGGTAGCATTTCTTCTCACCCAAAGTCTCTTTTCTGAGAAACTTCCCCAGCAGTTACGCTCTGTCCGTGTTTCGTCAGTGTCTTAGGCCAACACATCACTAATTTAGATAAAAGTCGTTTATTAGATGAAGTAGCCTAGTTATAGTGTTTTTGAAGATTCTTTAAACCTATTTTGAAATAAAGTAGGGTGTAAATAACGAGCGGTGCTCTAACTCCAGCTGTCATTCTTCCAGGCCTGACCTGACAATCTGAACGCAGCTGAGAAACTCTGGGCCTCGGATGAAGTTCTGGGAAGGACTCATAGAGCCAAAGCTGGGGGTGGAGACTGAGCAAGGATGTAGGGTCTATAAATGTGGACAGTTCACAGCTTGCCCCTCTCTTAGGAGAGCCTGGTATGTACTGCACTATCTAGGGAGCAGCCGCATTCTGGGGTTAGTGTCCACCTGTAGGTCTTGGGGTCTCAGAGAAGCTACGGCAGGAAGAATAAATAAAAAAACTGAATTTGTCCAAAGTAGAGGAGCCTTTGCAACAATCTATTTGAGTAGAGCAAATTCCTGGCAGGTTGAGGCTCTCTCTGCTCAAGAGCCATGGCTGACGTCTTAACCACTCATGATGTCCCCACATGCCTGTGCCCATCGAGTTCCAGGACTTCCTCGTGATCCTTCTGAGCCAGAACGCCAGACAGTGGCTGCGTGACCCAGTCTCCCTTGAGGAAAGAATTGCTGCGCAGCTGCCCAAAGTCTGGTCAGATCCTGGCCTAAGGATCCTTCAGGGTCTGTTTCATCTTTTGACCCGAGGTCATGCTCCTCTGGGGAGCCCCTTTTCAGTCCCACAGCAGGGCTGTGGCATAAGGGCCCGGACATTCCTGCCCAATCTGGGACTCCCAGAGGAGGCCCTCTGTGCTCCGGAGCTGCTAGATGGGCTGGCAGAGCTGCCTCCCTCTGATCAATCCTACTTCTCCGCCTCCTTTCACAGATGTTACTCCTTAATGACCCTTTTGCTTTCCTGTGTCACATCTGCCAACACAACTACTAGTCAGCTTTGCAAGAAAAGACGTACCGGCGCTTACTGAGCACCTATCCTGTGTCAGGAATTGTTCTAGATTATCAGTCTGTCCTCTCTTTTTGAATCTTCACATGACCTTATGTGCCAGGAACTATTATTATCTTCATTTTTTTAAGATGGAGAAGCTGGAACAGATGGCATAAATTACTTGCCCAAAGTCAAACAACCAGGCTGACTCAAGATTTGAATGTTGACAGGCTGAAGCTAGTGCTTCTAACAGTTCTCCTCGTTCCCCGTATTTGCCAATCCCGGGCCAGGTCAAGCACGGTAGCCACCGTTCAGTACCAGCATGTAAGCAGGCAGATTTGCTAAATTTATATTTCCAGCCCCTAGTACGTTGCCCGGCACATTAAAGGAGCCCAATGAAGTTTTGATGCTGAAGTGAACAAAGGGGAACTGCACATCTCAGCATCCCAATTAGGTAAAGGAACGTAGCACAAAAGACAGTGAATACTGTGGGGAGGAGATAATGACTGTGTATGGAGTAGACGTGACACGGAAGGAGACAACCTACAGATTGTGAAACTGTGCACGAGCTTTTATAATTTTGAGCTCACTCCCATTTTAGCCTCCGCTAGTCTGGGGGGCACGACGATGTGGGAGAGAATATGGAGCAGTTAACTCTGATATGTTGGACCTTGTTGTATGGATCTGTACTTTCCCTTAACCAACAGAACAGCGTCCTTGAAACTGTAATTGAGATATTGAAAGTTAAGTCTTTCCTTTCCTTTCCTTCCCTTTCCTTTCCTTTCCTTTCCTTTCCTTTCCTTTCCTTTCCTTTCCTTTCCTTTCCTTTCCTTTCCTTCCCTTCCCTTCCCTTCCCTTCCCTTCCCTTCCCTTTCCTTTCCTTTCCTTTCCTTTCCTTTCCTTTCCTTTCCTTTCCTTTCCTTTCCTTTCCTTTCCTTTCCTTTCCTTCTTTTCCTTTCCTTTTGTTATTATTATTATTATTATTATTATTTGGAAGGATAGCAAGTATTTCTGAAGGGAAGTTGATTTTGTGCTTCAAAGTATTGTTTGGAGTCAGCTACCTTCTTTCCCATCCTTCTTCTCATCCTCACGTTGAAATCCATACTAGGCTGGGAACTCTGGGGGTACAGGTTAAGATTCAGGAACATCCCTAGACATCCACGCCGGTTGTTTGCTTTAGGGATTGGATCACTGGGGCCCTGCTAGTGACGTTAAGCCATGATATGCTCCCAGGTGGCGTGCTTATCAATTGATGAGGTGTCATAGGTGCATCTTTGAAATGCATCCCCTTTTGAGAATCTCTGCGCCATTTTAGGTTGATAAGGAATGATATTCTTTTGTTTTAAGGTTGTAGAAAGAGTAATTCATAGGATATACATATTCATGTGCTTCATAATAGGGATTTAATATCCATCTCTTTTTTGTTTTCTTTTTTTTTGGTATTTATTTATTTATTTATTTATTTATTTATTTATTTATTTTTAAATATCCATCTCTTTAATCTTTGATAGAAATGCTATCCTAAAGCTTCACTAAAATTGTATTCTTAACAGCCAAAGAAGTGGTTTTTCGCTTCTGTCTTGGGCTGTTGTGTTTTCATTTCCACTGGTTTGCCAGTTTCCATCACTGACATTTAAGCTTTTGTGCTCCCTTCAATGCAAATAACAGGAAATGCTGCAACCAAATCCAATGGGGGTTAACTAAGAAGCAGACTTTCTAATTTGAGATTTGACACCCATCTCACCCTAGCATAGGGTTTGGTAAATATTCAAATGGATTATATTTCTTGAAGGGACTTCTATTGAATTTTAGAAAGAAAGATCAAAGCGTTGAGATTTAAGTTCTGATTCTGCATATTTCCTTCTTAAACTATACTGAAATCCTCTGAATATTTTTCCCACAAGAAAGTTTTAATAAATCCTCAGTAAGTCCTTTCCACTAGAGATTTTGTCTTTATTACAGTGAAGAGACTAGATATTTTAATTCATGGTTGGGTTCCTGTTCCAGGGCATCTAAATGCTCTATTTTTTAGAACATGAATGATCAATTGGCTAACTAACTATATTTCGTGATTTAGTATAACTCCCTATAATTCATATAGGGAAGACATTTAGCTAGTTTCTTCTCCATATCCTTGGAACATAGTCTAAAAGTACAAATGTACCCTGGAATGTAATAAGGATGATAATAGTAGCAAAGCAACATTAATTGTGGCATCTAATGTTTATTGAGTGCTTAATATGTCCTGGGTACTTTGCCAAGAACTTTACACGTATGTGCACGTATACATATGTGTCCGTCCATGCATGTGTTTTCCATCTAAGCAACTCCAGAAAGTAGTTACTATTATTACCCAGAAACTGGAAATGAGAAAATGGAAATACAGAAAAAATATACATATAACTTGCCTAAAGCAATGTTACAGTGACCTATCTGGAGTACTGTGACTCTGATTCATTTCAGATCACAGGTTCTTAACCATTAAGTACTACAGCTAATAAAAAAATATATATATATAGAGAGAGAGGTTGCTATAGAAGGTCTTTTGTAAGGAATATATTTATCTGGGGACTCCTAGATCTCAGCATTGGAAGAGACCTTAAAGGTCCAGTCACTAATTATTTGTGGAATGAGATTTATTTAGTTAAGGTCTTTGCAAGTGCATGGCACGGAGGAGAGGAGACCAGTTTCTGTCATGGATCGGACAACTTGTTATAGGTCTTCCTAAAAAATCTCTTTGTGTCTGAGCTTTTTAATGCATAAAATGGTCATAATGACATTAGCCAAACTATCCCAGAGCTGATCCATGAGTTGATAGGTATGGAGATGCTTTGAAAAGCGTCATATATTACATTACTGTATTACAGAGATGCCTTTACGTCCTTACCCCATAAGGAAATTCCAATTCGACTTTGATGAAGGTCTTGAAGGAAGCAGTACCTTCCCTTATCTGTACATTTAATTACAATAAAACATCGTAGAAAGATGTTTGTGTCCTGTGCAAACCTCTGATGTAATATGTATATCATCTAGGTTATATTCAGAGATTAACAGTATGTTAAGATTAAAACATTAAGTAATAATTATCACACGTTAGTACATCTGGAGAATATTTATAGCATTAAATTTTTTGAAAAATCATTCCTAAAGCTTCAAAAGCCAGCCTGTGCTTGGTCTAACCCTCCTGCTAAGTGATTAGATTGAACACAAATAGAGAGGATGGTTACGTTTCTATTGACCCTGAAGTAAATATCAAAGGACACAACAATATTGAATTCCAGACACAATAATCCAACTGTATGAAAATACCTGAATCCCGAGTCACTGTCTCTCCTTGTAAAAAGTGACCACATTAAAGAAGGATCAGACATGTCTGACAGATGGGAACGTCACTGTCTTTATTTTTTTTATTTTTATTTTTTTAATTTTTTATTTATTTATGATAGTCACAGAGAGAGAGAGAGAGAGGCAGAGACACAGGCGGAGGGAGAAGCAGGCTCCATGCGCCGGGAGCCTGATGTGGGATTCGATCCCGGGTCTCCAGGATCGCGCCCTTGGCCAAAGGCAGGCGCCAAACCGCTGCGCCACCCAGGGATCCCCGTCACTGTCTTTAAAACTCATCCCTTCCCCTAAGCAGGAAAGACAGGAGCATGGACTTTTTCAAACGTCAGCTGCTAAATTCTATTTTATAAAGAAATAATAATAAAAATAAATAAATAAATAAATAAATTCTTATTTTATTCTGCTTGGTACAAAACAGCATTAGTTCATTCATTCAAAAAGCCATTTTTTGAGTACCCGCTGTGTACTAGGCAGCACAGTCAGCTCCAAAGGGTGCCGGACATAAATCATAGAGATTTTCCCTGAAGAGTCCACAGCCCAGGGCAATAGGTAGACACAGAAATCAACTTCGTAGAGAGAAATTGCTAAGGGGGACATTGTCCTTGAAACGTGGTGGGACCAGAGTACGGATGGCAAGTGGAAAGGGCATTCCCGTGTGGGAGGTGACGTGCCCGAAGGGACGGAGGCCACAGAACTCTGGAGCACGCAGAACAGTTCTGTGCTGCTGATTCTGAAGAGTTTGAAGGTCACTGAAGGAGATAAACCTTAAAGGGAGTTAGAGTCGTGCCGGTGGCCTGGAGCCGAGGGGAGGTACAATGTGAGAGAGGCTGTGGGAGCACGGCCTGCGCCATGCATTCTCCGACGTGCGCTTCGGCGTTGTGGGCCACTCGCCTTCAAACTTGCCTGTCCCCATTCTCTTATTATTATTGCCCTAGTTTTTGAGTCCTGCCTTTCCCTCTGTTCCCCCACCCCCCACCCCGTCATTGACTCCTCGTTGTCTACTTGCTCTCCTAAGGTGAGCTCATTTATGGTTGCACGTGAACGACCCCCCGAGTGTTTGCCTCCAGGCCAGTGGGCTCTGCTCAGCCACCGAGCATCCTCTGAAAATCGTACCGAGGATGGACGTTATAATGGGCCGAATTATGTCACTCTCCCGGTATCCCCCCAAATTCATATGTTGGAGTCATGATCTCCAGTACCCCTGAATGTGACTATATTTGGAGATGATCTTTAAAGAGATTATTTCGTTGTTGAAGTTAAAATGGACTTACTAAGGTGGCCCTAACCCAATACGTGTGGTGTTTTTGGAAGAAGAGATTAGGGTAGAGCATGGACACACAGAGGGGACACCTCATGGAGGCACAAAGGGGAGACAGTAATTCACAAGCCATGAAGACAGGCCTCAGACACCCTGAGTTTGGACGTCTAGCCTCCAGAGTTGTAAGAATATTAACCTTTGTTGCATAAGCCCCTCCGTCCGTGGTGCTGTCCCAACTAGCATAGACGTCTCCCGCCCGACACACCTAAAGTGAAACTGCACCATTGCTTCCCTCCCGGGCATTGAAAACCAGACATTTATAGGGGATAAAGCCCAGAGGTAGCCTGAGAGGGAGTAGACCTCCCCCTACAACGTGCACCAGGGCAGCCAAATATGGGAAGGACACTTATGAGTCCCTGGAGATCAGTACCGGGTTGGAAGTCAGGACTGATGTCAGGGCCATGAAAGAGAAGTAAGAATATAGAGATAAGCAACTAGTCGCCGCGTGAAATCCCACATCCATATACACGTTTCCCGACTTTCTGTCGTGTGACTAATACGCATTTTGGGGGCAATCACAAAACATGTTACTATCAGATCATATTATTATTACTTAATATGCTTTTTTTCACTTGTCAACGTGCTATTACTATATTTATTTTTCAGTAGATATAGACAGATAGAAAGACACACAGACAGATAGGCAGATAGATAGATAGGTAGGTAGATAGATAGACAGACATATATGTAGATAGACAGAAAGACAGACAGATAGACAGATAGACAGATGGACAGACAGATAGATAGAGAGACAGGTTAGATAGATAATCAGTTATATAGGATTTATCCCCAAGCTAATAGCATCTCTTGCTTTAATTATTTCTGTGGGCTGTTACCAAATCTCTCTATTTTTTTTCTCGCTTTCTGGCACCGTTGACCATTTAGCCACCAGAGCACTATTTTTAAATGACGCTTACAGTGTAATAAAGGACTAGATCGTCTCGTTCCCCTCCCTAAACTCTGCCTCCGCCTCCCATCTGCTGGCTGCTCACTGCACTTCAGACCCAATCTGTGCTTCTCCCAGGACTGCCGTGCCCCCGGGGCTGCTTTCTGACCACATCCCACCCTGAACCACTCTTGGTTTTCAGCCTGTTGTAAGGCCTCGGGGCCTTTGGGTTTTCTTTTCTTTTTTTTTTTCCTTTTCCCTTTAGAGCGCGGGGCTCTGCATTTTCCGGTTCCCTCTGCAGAGCCCTCTTCTCCTTATTCTTTGAGTGACTTGCTGCAGTTCAGTTCTGGGCTGGCGTGCGGCCTCATCCCTGGTGTTGCCCTTCCTGTGTAACCTAATGAGAAACGTCGTGGGGTCACCGTTTGTCACAGTCCCCTGTGTTGCTCCTTAGTCCCCCTAACGCCCGGTGAAGCGGCCCCTGTGCGAGTCTGGTCTGTGCGGGCGGCTTTCCTCCGCCCGGGCGGGGGGGCCTGCGGGCCTTGCCTGTGGCGCCCGTGAGCACCCGGCACGCCGTGGGGCTTTCTGTCCCGAGACTGTCCCTGGCATCTGGTTCTTACTTTGGGGCCGCGTCTCCCTTAACTCCAATCCTACTAATTCTCTCAAATGGGACATCTCAATGGACTAATGACCAATCAGCCCGTGATCACACATAACTGGTGTCATGCATTTGGATCTTTTTGTTTTTCGGGGGGGGAACTGGCTATCACTCAGCTATGACCACAACGGCCATTAGCTCAGTCATACATGGAGCCAAGGAACAAAGGAATCAGACCCAGTCTTCACTGTGGAGAGGAAGTTGTCTCTTAAATCCACTGTATTTTTCAGTTGGGGGATAGTTCATGCACCCACGGAAGACAAGGGGATGCCAAAATCAATGCCTCCATACCCCTCAGCTAGCTTTATTGCTTTTAATATCGTGGATTTTGTGGGGTTTTTTGTTCAGATCTTTTCTATTTCTAAGAGGTCAAACATTATAGTTTTAGTTGACAGTCCCTGTAAACCCCTTTTAATCCCTTTCCCTTTCATTTGAAACCTCTTGGTGGTACCAGGACAAGGAGGGAAGGACTGTTTTTTAAATAACTGAGACTGTCCGTAGCCTCCGTCAGACGAGGAGACGCTTGGCTTGCGCCCCGGGGGCGGCGGCCGTCACTCTACACCTGCGGAACCGTGTCCCGTGGCCTCCTGTAGGTCGTAGGCCTCTGAGTACGTTTGTCAGGTTGTAACGCCTGAGGGGTTCTTAGAGCTCATACAAGTGAGTGGTTGTCCCCACACCCCGTGCACGTCCCCGTGGGTCTCCACGCCCCGAGCCCCGGCCCGGCCGTTTCGGGGCGCCAGACCCTGGGCCCCAGGCATCGGACGGCGGCAGGGCTGATGCAGTCTCGCCTCGCCGGGCTCTTGCTCCAGGCCCCACTCGGGGTTTCCGCATCTCCCAGCAGCTCTGCAGAAGTACGCTTGGGCCCGAAGGACACACAGTGAGGTCTTAGTCGCCGGTCCCAGAGATGCGATGGGGACACCTCACAGGAGGGGTGTTACTGGGCCGGCAGCAGGAAACCGGCCCGGCCGCGGCCGCACACCTGCTGCCTCCAGGGACGTCGCAGGGTGTGACCAGGGCCTCTGAGCCCCATTCCCGGCTCTGTCACTAGCCTCTCACTTTGCTCGTCTCGTAAAGGAAAAACAAATCATCCTGGGCCAGTATTTTTTTTTTTTAATTTCTTAATAGCAAAGTGCATTTATTTATTTATTTATTTATTTTTAGTGCTTTTAAATAAAATAGGAAAAGATGCATTTTCCTGGCCTCAGCGATACAGTGCGACTCAGGCAACAGGGGCCAAGTCCCTCATCCTTCCCTAGATCCGCGCTCAGCTGTCGCGCTGGGTTGAACCGTGTCCCGTCCAAATGCGTGTGCACCCGAAGCTCCAGGGGCGACCTGATTTTGGAAATAGTGTCTGTGCAGACGCAGGCTGTCAAGACGAGGTCAGAGTGGATTGCAAGGGGTCCCTAACCAAGGACTGGCGTCCTCACCAGGACGGGGACACGCCGGGAACAGCCTGGATGAGGGAGAGGGAGAAGGGGCTGGGGTGGTCTATCCACAGGCCCAGGGCCATGGGAGACTGCGAAGCCCCTGTGAGCTAGAGAGGCTGGGCACTGTCCCCCGGGGGACCGAGGGCGCGGGGGGCTCAGGCCCGGGTTCGAGGCGTAGCCCCTGTGGCCGTGACCCTGAGGCAGCTGCGGGACGGCCTCGCCCACCAGGGCATTGGCAGCGGGGAGGCCGGCAGAGGCCTGAACACCGTCCTGCAGACTGCGTGGGGCCCACCTGCGGGTGCGGGGGGCGTGGGGGGTGTGGGGGGCGTGGCAGGTGTGGCCCCCGGGGCAGGCCTCTCGATGCAAACCGGCCGGGGGGCCTGGCGGGGGCAGCAGGCTTCCTCGCAGAGCCCATTGGCTGCAGACGCAGAGCGGACACGTGCTCACTGTGTGATCCTTGCTCGGTGAGCTCATGGTGGCAGGCAGCCGACAGGGAAGGGGCGCGGTGAGGGGGGCAGCGCGCGGGGGCACGTGCGTGGAGCCCCGTCCTGGGCTTGCACACCCCGCCCTGCGCTTGCACATCCCGTCCTGGGCTTGCACACCCCGCCCTGCACTTGCACACCCTGCCCTGGGCTTGCACACCCCGTCCTGCGCTTGCACACCCCGCCCTGCGCTTGCACACCCCGCCCTGCGCTTGCACATCCCGTCCTGGGCTTGCACACCCCGCCCTGCACTTGCACACCCTGCCCTGGGCTTGCACACCCCTGCCCTGGGCTTGCACACTGCATCCTGGGCGGGCTTGGTGTCCCCCTGGTTTTGGCCTTCGTCCCTAGCAGTCGCGGTCACGGCAGCGCAGGTCCTGTGGCTCCTCTGAATCATCCTTTCAGGTGCCCACGTTTGGGCCCAAACACTCACGGTGCACAACACTCTCTGAGCCGTGGGTCCCGCATCCCTACGGGGGCTGAAGCACATGAGCAAGGGAGGACGCATCGCCCCGGAGCCCAGGAACCCCCCGCCCCCCGCCTGCGCACCTGGGGGGCTCCTCCGCATCGGGGCACCTCGCAGACACTCTGTCAACTTGTTTGCCGACAGCGGGAGTGACGCTAAGTGTACGTGTGTCGGAGGAATGCGCACAACTCTGCGAGATCCTTACAGTGTCACCCGGGGATTCAACGTCTACACAGCCTCGGGCAGGGACGGTGAGTTCTGAGCACCCACCGTCTGTAGCCTGCACGTCTGGTGGGACCGGGTCCAGGAGGCCTCGGGTCACCAAGGGGACTGCTCCCCCACCTCGGGTCGGGGGTCGGGGCACGGGAGCTGTTGGGCACCGCAGCCGTCGGGCACCAAGGGGGCTCCGTAGTGCCCCCCCCGCGGGTGTCCTCCAGGGGCTGAGGGGACCCAGGGCCACACCGCAGCCACTTGGGGCCACTTGCTCAAGGCCACTCCTCAGTGTGAGCCCTTAAGACCCCAGTAGGGATCCTTTGCAATGGGCCAGTGTTTGAGTTTCCTTAGTTTGATGAGTTTATTTCTTTTTTTAAAGATTTTATGTATGTATCCATGAGCGTCACAGACAGAGGCAGAGGGAGCAGCAGGCTCCATGCGGGGAGCCCGACGCAGGACTCGATCCCAGGACCCCAGGGTCACGCCCTGGGCTGAAGGCGGCGCTAACCGCTGAGCACCCCGGGCTGCCCGGGCAGCGGGAATCTGGAGGAGAAGAAGCGGTGACCGCAGACCCGCCGGTCCCCCCGCCGTGTGCTTCCCCGAGAGGGCGCGGTGGTGGGCTCCAGGACGGCGGGGTTCCCGGCGCCCCGGTCATTCTCCTGCTGCTACACAATAAAACCACCGGACTTAGTGGCGGAAAAGAGCAGTCACGCCGCTCGCCGCATCCTGTGGATCCGGGATGTAAAAGGCGCGTGGAACTAGGTTGCTTCTGGCCCGAGATGTCTGGATCCTTGCTCGGCGAGCTCATGGTGGCGGGCAGCCGACAGGGAAGGGGCGCGGTGAGGGGGGCAGCGCACGGGGGCACGTGCGTGGAGCCCTGTCCTGGGCTTGCACACCCTGCCCTGGGCTTGCACACAGCTGGGGCTGTCTGCGTGGCCTCTGGCAGGTCCGGGGACCTGGGCCTCGGCGGAGCCCACGGGGGCAGCGCTGGCCTGGTGGGTGCCCGGCCTCCCGGCCTCCCGGCCTCCCTCGAGCACGGTCAGAGGACATTGAACCAGAAGGGAGGCCCACTGTGCACGGCGACGGCCTCGTGTCTAAAAGACGCGGCGTAGCCCGGACCCGAGGACCTTCACTCACAGCAAGTTGTCGCCGTGTTTCTGAGGAGCTTTACGGTCCGTCGGGGGGCACGTTTGTAGGAACGTCAGTGCAGATCCGGGGACCCTGCTTGGGCGTGGGGGCCGGCGGCTCTCAGAGGCCTGAGAAGCGTGAACTGAGCTTAGGAAGATGAGAGGGCTCGGGGGGCAGGAGGGGGAGGCCTTGCGGCTGGAGGCTGCGGAGGCTGCGGAGGCTGCGCCCCCCCCCCCCCCCCCCCCCCGGGTACGCGGGGGCACTTTATTTTCTCAGTATCCTTTAAAATACGCCTACAGCGGAGCACCTACGACGCGATGATGCTGCTTAGGAAGCGCGGTGGGTGGCGTGACTCCAACCTCGACGCTCTGGGACGTCTTGAACGTGAAGAACCACCATGTGGACAGACTCTCGTTGCCCTTTGCAAAAGAAAATGCAAACAAAACACCCAGATTTCCTGCTTTGAGGACTTATTTTGGTTCTAGGTTCTGGTGGGTTTGATTGCACCGGTTTGGTTTTTGAGGCAAATTGATCAAAAACTTGTTTCTGCTTTGTTAACCTAGACTGTGCTTCGCCTAAGGAATTTCCATCCCGACTGATTGACGGGCTGTTGCGGGGCCGCTGCGGGGGAGGGTCCCAGGTGGGAGCACACCCAGGAGACCCCAGCAGCCTCCGCCCCCGCCCCCGCCCCTGGAGGAGGTGGAGGGAAGGGGACTGGTCTCTGCCTTGGACATACGTGGCCTATTTACGACTCCTCGCCTCCGCGTCTGTGGCTAGTGTCGCAAGGGTCCCAGACGTGGCTCCAGATCCACCTTAAAGCCCCCAACAGCCTCCGGTCATGGTGTTCATGCCACCAAGGTGACGTCCTCCGTAGGCCCCTGGCAAAGTACCTGGGAGAGCATCCTGTGTCTGCTTCCACTCACACACGAGGGAGAGCTGTTTTCAGCCTCGCCGGAGGTCACCGATGGGCCATCAGAAAGCGATTTGGAGCGAACTTGCCCGAACCTCGCGCCCGTTCCCGTGGACGCTTTCGCCAAACGCTTCGAGAGAGACGACGGCATCGAGCTAATGCATTTTCCGGGAAACGGGCTGGGATCGTACTTGGTCATAAGACCCCCGAGTCCCGGTAAGCCCGAGTGAAAGACTGAGCGACCCGGCTACGGCACAGCTGACCAGGAAGGACGCCCAGCCCCGCCGGAGTCCAACAAACCCATGATCCGAGCCCCGGACAGGTGAGGGCGAGGCTTACCGGGTGTCTCGGAGCCAAGGTCCCGCGAGTGGCTCACTGCGCACACGATGCCTTTCAAGAGGCTGCTCTGCGGGAAGGAAGCCTCGCCCCAGCCTGTGTCGCGTAGGGGCCGCCCGGGGACGAGGGTCTGCATCACGGAATTTTGGAAAATGTGTGGTTAAGTTCAAGTCAACCGGTTTCTGTGTTGCGAGACAGGGACAGGCCCCAAGGCGCGCTAACGCGGGTCCTAACTCTACAGAGCAGCGTTTCCCATTTCCCAAACCTCCTGAACCATAACCCCTCTCCCTGCCGGGTGACTCCCGCCGTGTGGCTCCCCGGGGACCCCTGGCCCGTTACTCAGCTGACTCAAGGTCACGCTTAGCTGACGGCGGGCGTCGCGCACCCCTTGCCGCGCTCTCCCCACTGAAAGCCCTCAGGATGGTAGAGGACGCCCCCCCCCCACCCCGTTACACGCCTTAGGCTCGCTCGGTAGGAGGCCCTCAGGGTGCTTGCTGGGAACCGGGCTCGGAACCCCCCTGGGCGGGAAGACCGGGTCGGGGAGGGCGGGCAGCTGGCCTGGGGCAGCGGGAGGGCCACCTCCAGGGTGAACACACACTCCTGCCACCTGCCAAGGGGCTTCTGGCACTTTCCATGCTGAGAGCTCCCTGAGCCACCTAGGAAGCCCCAGGGGAACTGGCCTCGCTCGTGCCGGGGAAGGTGCCCCAGTGGCCAAGCTCACGGCCGTCCGCCTGGAGGGGCTACGAAACTGCCAGGCCGGCGGCTCCTGCCACCTGCCACAGAGCGGCCGGACCCACCGGGCTCGGGGGACACGACCAATACTCCCGGGCGTGGAGAAGAGGGAGCAGCAGCTCTGGGAGGCGTTGATCGTCGCCCACAGGCTCCCGGGGAGCCCCCGCAAGGCTGGCCACGAGCCGCCCCAGAGCCCGAGGGCCCCCAAGGATGCGGGTCGCTGCGGGGAGCGGGAGGGCCACCTGGTGGCAGCCGCGGGCTCCCCGACCGCACTCCCTGTCCGAGACACTGAGGCCACCGCGGCCCGGGCCCTGGCAGGCAGCCGGAGAGTTCAGGACCCTGGGAAGGCGTCAAGATCCAGGAGGATTTAGCAGATCCTTGACTATGATGAAAAATGTTCGGAAAAAGGTCCGTGTCCACCATCCGGTTACAGGAATCACAGTAAAGAAATCAGCCCGGAAAACACTTTGCGGTCAGCGAAAAAGACACAGGAGGAGGGGGTGTTCTCTTACAGAAGGGGAAGCCCCATTAAATCCCAGGGCACGTGGCCCCTGGCCCCTTGAAACGGCCACGGGACGGTGAAACGAGAGCTTCAGGCTAATGTGATCGTAGGTAATTCAAATTCACGGTAAACGCGAGTGGCTGCGAAGGGCAAGTGTCTGCGTGGACGGAGGGCGGAGGAGGGAGGCTCGCCTTCCCCTCCGCGCAGGCCCTGGTCCTTTCACCCTACACTGAAATCCTAAGGAGCAAGTGCTGGCTCCCTGGAGGTGGGAATGTGCAGTCCCCCGGGGGCAGGAGGGAGAAACAGGGCTTGCAAGGTCGGGGGGGGGGGGGGGTCAGGGGAGCGGCGCCCCAGGACCTGCGGACACCTGAGGCTGCCCCAGCAAATCGCCCACCGTGGCCGAGTTCTGAACCGGATGAGAAGCCCGGACAAAGGTTAAGTGATTAGCAGCAAAGCATCCCCGGCCTCAGCACCTTCCTCCCCGGTGAGCTGCCGCCACCAGGTGTGCCGAGCATCCTGTGCTTGTGCGGCTCCTGGGGACACGGGCCAGTCACGGCGGTGCCCCCGTCCTCGTTCTCGGGGTGGGTGACCTCGGGGTGGGGGAGGGTGACCACGGGCTCAGGGCGGTGACCATGGGGTGGGGGCAGGTGACCTCAGGGTCGGGGCGGGTGATCTCAGGGTCAGGGAGGGTGACCTCGGGGTCAGGGAGGGTGACCTTGGGGTCGGGGCGGGTGGCCTCAGGGTGGCGGAGGTGACCTCAGGGTCGGGGAGGGTGACCTCGGGGTCGGGGTGGGTGACCATGGGGTCGGGGTGGGTGACCACGGGGTCTGGGAGGGTGACCTTGGGGTGGGGGCGGGTGACCACGGGCTCAGGGCGGGTGACCGCAGGGTTGGGGCCCGTGACCGTGGGTGACCTCCCACAGCAGCGAGGACATATGCTCTGCAGGTGGCCCCCGGGAAGGCTGAGGCTGGGGCGGCTCCACAATCGTGCAACCAATGCCTGTGTCCTCCGGGGGGAGTAAGTCTAGTCCGTAGGTGGCTGCAGACCCTCCAGGCCCAGCTCCCCCCAGGACACAGCAGGTGGCGGCCGTGACTGTCCTGGAGCCACCAGCTCGTGACGCCTCGGGCCCCGCGGTCGCTGCTCTCTCTGGAGCCCTGGCAGCCGTCTCTCCGCTACGTCCTGCTCGTTCTTCTTACAGGTTGTGTTTATTTATTGGTGAGCGACAGAGAGGGGCGGGGACCGAGGGGGGGACCGAGGCGGGGGGGGGGGGGGGGGCGGAGGAGGCGGGGGAGGAGCAGGCTCCCCGCGGGCCCACGTGGGGCTCGATCCGACCCGGTCCACACCCTGGGCCGCAGGCAGACGCTCCAGCGCCGAGCCCCCGCGTCCCTGGGCTGCCCCCTTCTTCCCACTCGTTCCAAACCTGCTCGTGGGACTTCCTGCCCGTTGGTGCACCGGGTCTTCCCCAGAGTCCGCCCCGTGCCAGCCACGTGCCTCTGGGGCCCCCCAGCACGTGCTCGTCCACGTGAGCAGCTCAGCAGCTTGTGTCCTCAGTGCGGAGGCAGGTGCACTCGGCGGGGCGCTGCCGGGGCCCCCGATGGCCTGGGAGTGGGGGGGCCTCCGTCCAGGCAGCCTCGCCCACTCTCAGCCTCGGCCTCCGCTTGCCCACAGCCTGGACCTGGATTCCACGGGACACGATTCCCTGAGACGCGGCTGGAAAAGCCTGGATGCCACGGGCGCGGCGTCTGCTGGCCGGGTGACAGTGCTGCCCAGGCTCGGGAGGGAGGGAGGGAGGCGGCCGTCCTGTTGGGGGGACCCCTGCGTGCCCTCAGGTCCGGGAGCCGGGACCACGACATCCCCATCAACCCAGTGGAGCCCTTGTCACAGCGCTTGGCCCCAGAGAGGCGGACACCATGTTGCGTGTTCCAGTGTCCGATGTTTGTCCAGTGCCCTGTCCCCGGGCGGTGAGTGGCCGCAGACAAGTCCCCGTGGGCCCCGGGCACTGCAGGATCGCCCGCGTGAGCACTGCATCGCGCAGCATGACAGCCCACGGCCTGCTGGAGAAAGGAAACAGCGAATTTTCCTTTTCTCTGCTCCTCGCCTGCCTCTCATACTGCGTAAAAGCAAAACATTTAAAGATCCCCCGACGTACCAGCTCCCGCAGCGCAGACGTGGGCAGCTTGGCTCCTGGCTGTCCTGCGGGCGTCGCGGAGGTGAGCAGATCTTCTCTGCGTGGCTCACGGGCCTCTGGCGTGGGGGCCGTGGACATCTGTCCCTGGGTGCTGAGAACTGGTTCTGCCGTCGGTTCCCCTGAGCTCGGAACGGTGTCGGGCACACCAAGGGCCGGGAGGTACGCGGGGTCTCTGGGGGGTGGGCTCCCGGGTGAAGAGGGGTTTACAGGAGCCTTTAGTTCTGGTAGCACCGTTTTATGTCGCGTGTTTCCTTGGTGGCCCGGCCGAGGAGCCGCCCCAGGACGCGCACCTCAAGTCCTTCGTTCCCATCAGAGCCTCTTTCCCGGATCCGACGCCTGAGCAGCTGGGTGCGAGCGCGCTTCATGGTCCCGGGCCGAGCGATGGCAGGGGCTTCCGTGCGGCCACCACGGCACAGGCCTGGGCCGCCGCGTCCACCCAGAGGGCGGGTTAAGGTCGCGGCCACCGCCTGCCCCTGGCCCCCGACTCCAAGCTCTTAGGCCTGGTGCGGGTTCGGGCCGCCGGCTCCCGTGAAGGGACAGAGTGGAGTCTCCGTGGGCGGCCCGGCGGGTGTGGCCACTGTTCACGTGCGTGGCTGTCGCCCAGAGCATGGACACATGTGCCTGGGCCCACCCGCGTCACTGGGGAGCACCTGGTCAACACTCGGAGCACCTCCCGTCGGGCCGGGACCGCGAGCCCTGGGCTCCTGGCATCTGTTTCTGTGACTTCATTTTTGTCTTGTATTTGTTATTTTTAGATTCCGCATATCAGTGAGACCCTACAGCATTTGCCTTTCTCTGTCTGACTCGGCTTGGTCGATCATGGAGGATCCACATTGTCACAAATGGCAGGATTTCCTCTCTTTTTTTAATGGCTAATATTCCATTGTATCTCTCTCTCTCTATCTCTATCTGTATCTCTCTATCTCTATCTCTGTCTCTCTGTATCTATCTCTATCTCTCTATCTCTATCATCTCTATCTCTTTCTATCTCTCTATCTGTATCTATCTGTATCTCTATCTCTATCTCTATCTCTCTATCTCTCTCTATCTCTATCTCTCTATCTCTATCTCTATTTCTCTATCTCTATATCTATCTCTCTATCTCTATCTCTCTATCTCTATCATCTCTATCTCTATCTCTATCTTTCTATCTCTCTATCTGTATCTCTATCTCTATATCTATCTCTAGCATCTCTATCTCTATCTCTATCTTTCTATCTCTCTATATCTATCTCTATCTCTCTATCTCTATATCTATCTCTCTATCTCTATCACTCTATCTCTATCTCTATCTCTCTCTATCTCTACCTCTCTATCTCTATCTCCATCTCTATCTCTATCATCTTTATCTATTTCTATATCTATCTCTATCTCTCTATCTCTCTCTATCTCTATCTCTATCTGTATCATCTCTATCTCTATCTCTCTCTATCTCTCTATCTCTATCTCTCTATCTCTATCTCTCTATCTCTATCTCTCTATCTCTCTCTATCTCTATCTCTATCACATTTTCTTTACCCGTTTATCCTTTGACACCCACTTCCGCTGTCCGCACGTCCTGGCCATTGTGAATAGTGCTACAGTGAACGTCGTTCGCATCATGAACATAAACACATCTTCGAGGCGGTGGACTTCTCTCCTTCCCATATGCGCCCAGAAGTGACACCGATGGATCACATGGTAGTTCAGTTTTATTTTTCAAGAGATCTTTCTATCGTTTTCCATAGTGGCCGCCCCAGTTTACATTCCCACCGCAGGGCACCACGGTCCGTGCATTCTGGCCAGCGCCTATCTCTTACCTGTTTGAGAAGAGCCTTTCTAACGGGCGAGGGGATGTCGCATTGGGGTTTTGACTTGCATTTCTCTGACGATGGGTGACTTTTCACCTCTTTATGTACCAGCTGGACGTGTGTATGTCTTGTTTGGGAAAATGTCTATTTAGGCCCTTGGCTCATTTTTTAATTGGATAATTTAGGAGGATTTGTTATCTGTTTTTGCGTCAAGTTGTAGGAGTAAAATTTAGATGTTGATCCCTTATCAGATAAGTGGTCTGCAGGTCCCTTCTGTGACTCCATAGGTTCCTCTTGCATTCTATTGATTATTCTGTTGTGCAGAAGCTTTTTAGCTTGCTGTAGCCCCCACTTGTTTATTTTCCATTTTGTTGCTTGTGCTTTAGGTGTTATATTAAAAAAAAAAATCATTACAAGACCAGTGTCAAGGACCAGACCCCGTATGTTTTTTTCCGGGAATTTTGTGATTTTAGGTCTTACATTTAAGTCTTTAGTTCATTTTGTGTCAGTCAGTTCTTGTGGGTGGTGTAAAATACAAGTCCAGGCTCATTCTTCTGCATGTGAATATCCAGTTTTTTCCAAAAACTATTTATGGAAGAAACTAACTTTTCCCCTTTGAGTATTCGCAGCTCCCTCATCCTTGACTGTATACGTGTAAGTTTATTTCTGGGCTCTTGATTCTGTGTCTGTTTACGCTAGTATCATACTGTTTAGTCACTACAGTTTTGTGAAACAGTTGAAATTAGGAAGTGTGATGCTCTAGCTTTGTTTTTCTTTCTCAGGTTCCCTTTGGTTGTTCAGGGTCTTTCGTGGTTCTATATGAATTTCAAAATTTTTTCTCTTGTTTTTTTTAAAACACCACTGAATTTTGATAGGGATTACATTGATAGTATGGACATTTTGACATTGATTTTTCTGATTCTTGAACGTAGGGTATCTTTCCCTTTTTTCGTGTCTTCTTCAATTCCTTTCATAATGTCTTACTGTTTTCAGTGTACGGATCTTTTACCTCGTTGGTTAAATTTGTTCATAAGTATTTTATCATTTTTGATGCTATTGTGAATGAGATTATTTTCTTTGTTTCTTTTTCAGACAGTTTGTTTTAGTATATAGAAATGCAGCTGAGTTTTGTATGCTGATTTTATATCACAAAATTTTACTAAATTTGTTTATTCTAACAGTTTTAGGGTGAAGTCTTTAGGACTTTCTATATAAAAAATCATGTCGTGCAAAGAGAGAAAATTTTATTTCTTTTATTCTGATTTGGATTTTTTAAAAAAATTCCAGAGTAGTAAGCATTTGATTTGGATGATTTTTCAAATATTATTTCTTGCCTGATTATTCTGGCCAGGACTTCCAGGACTATGTTCAATGGGAGGTGATAAAAGTACGTATCCTTGTCTTGTTCCTGATCTTAGAAAAAGAGCTTTCAGTTTTTTGCCATTAATATGATGTAAACTGAGCGCTTGTCATATGTGACTTTTATTATGTCAATGTAAATTCCTTCTATATCCAATTAATTGAGAATTTTTAAATTTTATTTTATTTATTTTTTGAGAATTTTTATCATGAAAAACTGTTGAGTTCTGTTAACGTTTTTTCTGCATCTACTGAGAAAAATATTTCTTGAGATCCATGTACTGGAAAATATATTAGCTCTAGTACATTTATTATTATAATTATTGTTGTTTTATTAAAGTATAGTTGACACACAAGGTTATGTTGTTCCAGGTTACGAGTGCTAGTATTTAACTAGATCCCAAAGGTTATAAGGAAGACTTCTACTGAGTCTGAGTTGTAGAAAAATAAAGATATGTTAAGGGCTTTCTGAGAATAAATCAATTTTAATGTAGACCGGGGGGTGAGGTGCAATAGAGATTTTTTAAGAAAATGACAACTGCCTACAATAACAGAAGGTTTTGTTGAAGCGATTTTGGTAGATATATTCTAGGGAGAAAAGACCACTAAAGTCCAGGAAAATTCTTTTTTTTTTCCAGGAAAATTCTTATTGATATTTCCAAGTGAGCAATGAGTGCAGGTCGTATTTACAGACACATTTGACTCCTAATACCGTGCCCACTGGTATTATAAAATATACATGCTTGTGTTATGAGTAAGTAGCTCAAGAATGTAGAAAATTCTGAAGTTGTACCTTTCGTAGATAACATGCAGTTCATAAAAGAGTTGGTATCTTTAAAAGTAATTTAAGGCATGAAGCACTTTCAGCGTGTACGCTTTTGAAAGAAGTCATGGATTTGGGAGAACAGCTAGTCAAGGGATAAAGCAGATGTAGGGAGGGCCTAGAAAATACAGCTATTCTCTCTGGGCTCCTAACTCTTTTTAAGAGGACTATTTCTCTGAAAAGTCAATTGGCTAATAAGTTACTGGCCTGTCAGCAACCTCTTTGACATAGGATGTAGCAACTCCGTACTAGCCACGTCTCCGAGACAAGGGAAACAAAAGCTAAAATGAACTATAGGGACTTCATCAAGATAAAATCTGCACAGAGAAGGAAACAGTCAACAAAACCAAAAGACAACCTTCAAAATGGGAGAAGATAATTGCAAATGACATATCTGATAAAGGGTTAGTATCCAAACTCTCTAAAGAACTTATCAGAATCAACAACCCCCCAAAAAACAAATAATCCAGTTAAGAAATAGGCAGAAGATATGAAGAGATATTTTTCTGAAGAAAACATATAGATGCTAAGAGACACAGGAAAAACAGTCTCAAGTTCCTCATCATCAGGAAAATACAAATCAGAACTACACTAAGATATCACCTCATACCTCACACCTCACACACATTTTAGTCAGAATGGCTAAAATTAATAACACAGCAAATAACAGGTGTTGGCGAGGATGTGGGGAAACAGGAGCCCTCTTACACTGCTGGTGGGAATGCCAACAGGTGCAGCCACCGTGGAAAACTGCGTGGAGGGTCCTCAAAAATTTAAAAATAGAGCTACCCCATGACCCAGCAGTTGTATACTACTAGGTATTTACCCAAAGGATGCAAAAACACTGATTCGAAGGGACGCATAAACCCTGACGTTTGTAGCGACATTATCAACAACAGTCAAATTATGGAAAGAGCCCAAATGTCCATCAACAGATGAATGGATAAAGAAGAGGCGGTACATGTACACGATGGGATCTCACTCAGCCGTCAGAAAGGATGAAATCTTGCCATTTGCAACGACGTGGATGGAGCGAGAGCGTATGATGCTGAGCGGAATAAGTCCATTAGAGGAAGACAAATATTCACTCATATGTGGAATTTATCTTGACAGCTGCTTCTTCTAAGTCTAGGTTTTCTCATCTGGGTTTCTCTGGGGATCTCTGTTAAAAGTGGGAACCAACTCAAAGCCCCTGAATTCAAGTTGAGTGAAATGGACAGAGCCCAGACCCAACAATACAGGGTGGAGTGGTGACAGGTGACAGGAACTCTCCATCCTGGAGAACTGGGGGCCGGGTCTGATGATCCCGGGGCCTACAGTGCAGCCTGGGCACATGTATACACACAGAGGGACCTGATCCTCTAGGTGGCTGCTCAAATGTCCACTGCTCTTTATTCTTTTATTTCACTGAAGGAGCAGTAGTCGGGCCCCGAGCCTCACATCGTGCACTCAGCAGTGTTGGTGTCACACTTGCCATGTGACCTTCAGTGGCCTCTGGGTCCAGACACAGGCAGTCTGTGTGGTGAACACGGCTAGGCATGCTAACCCAGTCATACAGCATTGAGAGTACATGTTTTCTGGATATTGGGGCTCCCTGAGTCCTTGGGCACCAGGTTATAATAATTCTGGAAATTTCCTTCAAAATAAGAAAGGGATTTAGGGGATCCTTGGGTGGCTCAGCGGTTTAGCACTGCCTTCGGCCCAGGGAGTGATCCTGGAGACCCGGGATCGAGTCCCACGTCGGGCTCCCTGCCTGGAGCCTGCTTCTCCCTCTGCCTGTGTCTCTGCCTCTCTCTCATGAATAAATAAATAAAATCTTTTTTTAAAAAAGACAGGGATTTAATACTGCTTACTCTAATATTTGTTCTCTGAAGATCAGCTTCTAGGATCTTCTAGGTCCATAGGAAATGTGGAGCTCATAAAGAAATTTATGGTACACCACTTTTCTGAACTGTCGTGGAAATGTGTAGAAAACACGACTGCCTCCTTCCTCCCCACAGCGGTCATATCCACGTGCTTAATATTTACAAAGCTCTAAAAACTGACTCTCTATGGCATAAAAGCATGCAAAGATAAAGGAAGAAAGAAGACACAACCTTGGAAATAGGAAGATTTTTTCTACTTAATAATCTGAAGCTGTGTTAATGACAGATAAAACCATATAACATCTGGGCTTCATTGCTCAGAAAAGTATTTCCAAATACTCTTTCTTATGTATACTTAGAAGAGGAGTAAGAGTCGTAAGCTGAATTATTGCTACTTTGCCTAACACGTGAGGGGAGTCTCATCTTAGATTCTGGACCATCCATTGCTTTGTAAGTTCTTCCTTGCCATTGCTTTAAATTCTATATATTGTTCTTATTCCAAATGTGTATGACACAGCTTCAATATCAGTACATTTCCTTCAAACCAAATATACTTCACTCTTGTGTTTGCCCGATAAGAAAATAATTGGCTTTAAGGGAGAAAAGGAGCTGCTGGTTAAGTCCTTTCCCGGGCTGGCCACCAGGTCTCTATCCCACCTAAGTGCGGTGAGCTAAGTTTCATTGATCAAATTCATTTAATATCAAATAAAGTACATTCATTAAAATGCAGCCGCCTAAGGAGCCTCGGTGTCCACCGACAGATGATGGATAAAGAAGCTGTGGTCTCTGTATACGGTGGGATATTCCTCAGCCATTAGAAATGACAAACACCCACCATGTGCTTCAATGTGGATGGACCTGGAGGGTATGATGCTGAGTGAAGTAAGTCAGTCGGAGAAGGACACACATTATATGGTCTCATTCATTTGGGGAATATAAAAAATAGTGAAACAGAATAAAGGGGAAAGGAGAGAAAGTGAGTGGGAAATATCAGAAAGGGAGACAGAACATGAAGACTCCTGACTCTGGGAAACGAACTAGGGGTGGTGGAAGGTGAGGAGGGTGGGGGGGTGGGGGTGACTGGGTGATGGGCACTGAGGGGGGCACTTGACGGGATGAGCACTGGGTGTTATTCTGTATGTTGGCAAATTGAACACCAATAAAAAATAAATATATAAAAAAAATTTTAAATTAAAAAAATAAAATAAAATGCAGCCACCTTCAGTTTCCCTTTATTGAACTCCCACACAGCCAAATGCAGCAGAAAAATGACAAAGAAGAAACAGTGTCCCTGGTACCCTGCCTTCTGTGAGGAAGCCGTGAGAATGCCTCTGTGCCTTGATTTTCTCCATTAAGAATGGAGTAGATTTGCTGATTCCTTTTGGTTCTAGTTTACAGGGATTGATTATTCTCAGGATGCTTCCTGGCATTTGTATTAAAGGTAGACCAATAAAATAATTTTTTTTTAATTGGCTACTTGCGTTTCTATTTGGTTTTAAAGACATGTTAGAACTATCCCTGTTACGGGGGTTGCCTTTTATTATTGCAATTGGCTTTTGGAGAGCATTGATGATATTCCGTGATTCAATATAGATATATATTCACGCGCGTGTTTATCTCTCCATAGGTGAAGCTGGCAGAAAAATACTCTCTTAAAATGCAGAATCGGTACATTACTGCAGCATCATTTACATCAATCTGAGCTGTCCCAAATTTATCCAAATTAAATCTAAACCCAGACATTGAAATGGTATCATGGTAACTAACCCTTAATCACAATGCAGACAGTTTTGGTAAGGGAGTCATGGCTATTATTGAGAGAGAATATTGATATTGATATCAATATTGATATTGATAAATTGGGAATTAAGGAAGCCTGCCGTCTACAGACCCTCCGTACCCTCACTTGGTGCAGCAGTAGCCGGCACTCCAGGTGGCGTTGACGCTTATGCAGAAGCGACACTCCTCCTCCTCCACCGTGATGGTGACGCTGGTCAGCTCACAGCCCGCACTGCAAGCGGCCCTCCAGCAGCAGAGGAGGAAGCAAAACCGGACCGACCTCATCCCACCTCATCCCGGGCTGGGAAGCAGACAATGAGAAACTCAAAATACTTTAACTGTCGTGGACTTCGACCCAATCAGGTTGAACTAAAATAAACCTCCCCAGACTCCACAATCACATCCGAGTTTAGCAAGCCTGTTTTGGCAAAATTAAAATATGTTACAGATGAGAACGCCTCGTAGAATTCTTTAAGTGAAGGTGTATTTTTTAGGGATTATGATTCCACCAGAGGGATATAAAATCAATACACAGAACTCGGTTGAATTTCTATACAGCAACAGTGAGACAGAAGAAAGAGAAATTAAGGAGTCGATCCTATGTACAATTGCAACCTAAACCATAAGATATCCAGGAATAAGCCTAACCAAAGAGGCAAAGGACCCGTACTCAGAAAATGATAGAACATTCATGAAAGAAATTGAGGAAGACAGAAAGAAATGAAAAACATTCCATGCTTATGAATTAGAAGAACAAATACTGTTAAAATGTCTATGCTACCCAGAGCAATCTATCTCTACATTCAACGCAATCTCTATCGAAATATTATCAACTTTTTTCACAGAGCTGGAACAAATAATCCTAAATTTTTTATGGAACTGAAAGAGACCTGGAAGAGACCCCGAATAGCCAAAGAAATGTTGAAAAAGGAAACCAAAGCTGGCGGCATCACAATTCTGGGCTTCAAGCTGTATTACAAAGCTGTGATCATCAAATGTGGTACAAAAACAGACACACAGATCAATGGAACTCAGAAATGGGCCCTCAGCAATGTGGTCAACTAATCTTTGACAAAGCAGGAAAGACCATCCACTGGAAAAAAGACAATCCCCTCAACAAATGGAGTTGGGAAAATTGGGCAGCCGCGTGCAGAGGACTGACACTGGACCATTCTCTTACACCAGACACAGAATAGACAAGCTGGGTGACAGGCCTACATGTGAGAGAGCAATCCATCAAAATCCTAGAGGAGAACACAGGAAGCAGTCTCTGTGACCCCAGCCATAGCAATGTCTTGCTAGACAAGTCTCCAAAGGCAAAAAAACAAAACAAAACAAAACAAAAAAAAAACAAAAAAAACCAATTGGAACTTAAGATAAAAAGCTTTTATACAGGAGCACCTGGGTGGTTCAGTCAGTTAAGCTTCTGCCTTTGGCTCTTGGAGTCCTAGGATTGAGCCCCTGTATCAGGATCCCCGCTCAGTGGGGAGTCTGCTTCTCCCCCTGCCCCTCCCTCTGCTCCTCTCTCTCTTGCTCACTCTCTCTCTCTCTCATTCCCAAATAAATAAAATCTTAAAAAATCTTCTGCACAGCAAAGGAAACAGTCGACAAAAGCAAAAGACAGCCCACAGAATGGGAGAAGATATTTGCAAATGACCTATCAGATAAAGGGTTAGGATCCAAGATCTATAAAGACCTTATCAAACTCAACACCCAAAGAACAGATAATCCAACCAAGAAATGGGCAGAAGACATGAACAGACATTTCTCCAAAGAAGACCTACATGTGGCCAACAAGCATATGAGAAAACATCCACATCACTTGCCATCAGGGAAACACAGATCAAAACCACCATGAGATCCCACCTCACACCCGTGAGAATGGGGAAAATTAACAAGGCAGGAAACCACAAATGTTGGAGAGGATGCGGAGAAAGGGGAACCCTCCTGCACTATTGGTGGGAATGTGAGCTGGTGCAGCCACTCTGGAAAACTGTGTGGAGGTTCCTCAAAGAGTTAAAAATAGACCTGCCCTACGACCCAGCAATTACACTGCTGGGGATTTACCCCAAAGGTACAGATGCAGTGAATCACCAGAACACTTGCACCCCGATGTTTCTAGCAGCAATGTCCACAATAGCCAGACTGTGGAGGGAGCCTCAGTGTCCATCGAAAGATGATGGATAAAGAAGATGTGGTCTATGTATACAATGGAATATTAATCATAAAAAAATGATATCTTTACCATTTGCAACAACATGGGTGGAACTAGAGGGTATGATGCTGAGTGAAGGAAGTCCGTCAGAGAAAGAATTATCATACGGTCTCACTCATATGTGGAATTTAAGAAACAAAACAGAAGATAATAGGGGAAGGGAGGGAAAATAAAACAAGATGAAATCAGAGATGGAGACAAACCATAAGAGACTTTTAATCACAGGAAACAAGTTGAAGATTGCTGGAGGAGAGGTGGGTGGGGGATGGATCCTGGGTGCCGGGCATGAAGGAGGGCACGTGATGTCATGAGCACTGGGTGTTACATAAGACTGATGAATCACTGAGCTCTACCTCTGAAACTAATAATACTCTATATGTTAATTAATTGAATTTAAATTAAAAAGAGAAGAAAAAATAAAATGCCACAGGAGATTACCTTAAAATGAAAATGATTAGTCTGGAACAAGGCAATTGTCATTGTTAATGGCCCCTTCATTCTCAGTTTTAAGGATCATTTTTATTTTAATGAAGCAAATTTTATGCATGAGAACTCATTTTTTGATTTTTGAGTTAACCTAAATATGGGCATATGATCTTGTTCACTTTTGATTAGTAGAGGAATATTTCAAAGACCCAGTTAATTGGTCTATAAAATTAGTTTCTCGCTATTCCTGTTTGTAATAGATACATAAATTTTGAGAAACCAAAGTGTCATATCTAGACTCCCCACAAGGCAGTAATGGAAAGCTCTTCCTTAAGAGTCTCAATTTGTTTTTTAAATCTTGAAAATCAATAATTTAAGAAATAACTATCTTCAATTAATAACTCTAGAATCAGAGACCCGTAGTATTGTCTTGGTTAAGGAATATCATATTCAGGCAAATCTCAAATACACAATTTACACAAAACCATGGGTGCCTAATAGCTGGTCAGTTTGTTGAGTATTAAAATGTTCCAGGGCTTAACTAGTGCTTAAAGTGAAGAAGTTTTGAATAGAGTGATCGAATCTTTTTTAAAACTGTCTAAACACAATATATTAGGGAGAAGAACATTACAAGAGATAATTTTTCAGAATCAAATTCAGCATAATAGCTTATCTACTCCTTTATTTTGTTGGTTTAAACATGACTATAAATTTTTCTTTGGCATCTTTCATTTCGTGAACTCAGAATCTCTTCCAAGTGTTGACTTTGGCTATGATGACAATGGCGGGTCAGAAAGATGAATAAAACATTCCTCGCGCACCCGGGTGGCTCAGTTGGTTAATCATCTATCCTCAGCTCAGAGCATGACCCCAGGTCCTGGGATTGAGTCCCACGTCGGGCTCCCTGCATGGAGCCTGCTTCTCCCTCTGCCTGAGTCTCTGCCTCTCTCTCTCTCCCTCTCTCTCTCTCATGAATAAATAAATAGGATCTTAAGAAATTCTTCAAAGAGTAGATTGAAATTTCATCACCTACATCACCAACCTTATAACTCTTTGGGCTCTTGCCCCAACAGTCTCACTAATCCCAACCCCACTCACCAATTTAGCGACAGATCACTCTCCTATCTTTAATTCCCTAAATGTGCCATTGATCCTCTTTCCCTCGTATCTACCCTGGAGCCAAAACTAAAGAGAGGGAACAGTGTGCACGGATTCTTCGTCCTTCGTGACCCGTCTCAGGCGCTGTTCCATCTGGAGCACTAACGAAGCAGAGCAATGCTATAAAGGAGAGCCTCCTCCGCCTCCTCTCTGACTGCCCAGGCCTCTGGCCTACGCTGCTCTGGTGTGAGTCGTTTCCTTGTCTGTCTCCATGGCGTGTCTGTGTGTCTCTCTCTTCAAATAATGCACTTAAAGGTAGGAGTCAAAGCTTATTGATGCAGATTTCCTTAGCAGTTAGCAAAGGCTGTATGTAGTAGGCATATGATAAATGTTAGCTAATACATGAAAGTGAAACTACAAGTATTTAGTACGCCATGAGACGTGGACACAGATGGACATATATTACTAATGCACTATTCTAGTTTTCTAAATATATTTCTTAATTCAATTTTACTGGGTTTACTTTTCTCTCTTTTTTTCCCAACCTTTTTATTTATTTATTTATTTTTTTAAAAGATTTTATTTATTTATTCATGAGAATATACAGAGAGGAGAGAGAGAGGCAGAGACACAGGCAGAGGGAGAAGCAGGCTCCACACAGGGAACCCGATGTGGGACTCGATCCTGAGTCTCCAGGATCATGCTCTGGGCTGAAGGCAGCGCTAAACCACTGAGCCACCCAGGTGGCCCCCCAACTTTTTTAAAATGGAAGTTTAGATAATTTATCTTACACCTATTTTCTTTTATAATAGAAGCATTTAAACCTACAAAATTACTGTTAAGTCGCTTTGGATTCATTCTCAAATCTTAATTTATGTTGAGTTGTCATTATCATTCAATTAAAAGTATTTTCTAATTCTTCTCTTATGCTATTCCTCGACCCATGGGTCATTTGAAAGCATGTTGTTGAATTTCCAAATGCTGGCTATTTTTAAATATTTTTTTTGTTATGGATTACTTAATTCACTTTGTTTAGAACACATACTTTATATGATTTATATCATTTAAAATATTTTTTAGATATAGTTTTTAGCCCAGCCTATGCATTATTTTGTTGAACTTTTCTATGCATTTATAAAGAATGCACGTTCAGCTCTTGTGGGGTGGAGTGTCCTACGAATGTTTGTTAACTTCATTGATAGTGTTGCTTGACTCTATATACATTCTCACTTTCTGTCTGCTTGTTCTAGTGATTCCTGAGAGAAATGTTGAAATTTCCAACTATCGTTTTATCTGTTTATCTTTTGAGTGTATTCGGATTTTTTAAATAAATTTTGAAGCTCTGTTATTAGGTGCATGCATATTTTGGATTTTTATTTTTGATGAATTGACCATTTCATTTTATGCAGCGTTCCTCTTTGTGTATAGTGATGTTCCTTGTCTGTCTTGAGTTCTACTTCATCTGATATTAATGTGGTCACTCTAATTGTGTGATTAGCGTTTGCAAGATCTATCATTTTCCATCCTGTGTCTATTTATTTATTTATTTATTTATTTATTTATTTATTTATATTTATTTATTTATTTTTGTGTGTGTCCTTATATTTAAAGTGCATTTCATCCAGGCAGCATATAGTTCAGTTTTCCTTTTTTAAAAAATTTTATTCATTTATTAGAGAGGGTGGGGCATGAACACAAGGAGGAGCAGAGGGAGAGGAGGAAGCAGACTTCCCACTGAGCAGGAAGCCCAATCACATGGGGCTGGATCCTGGAACTCCAGGTTCATGACCTGAGCCAAAGGCAGACGCGTAACAGACTGAGCCACCCAGGTGCCCCTTGAGTCTTCCTTTTTTTTTTTTTTTTTTTTTAAAAAAAAAAAACACATCTAATCAGATAATGTTTGCCTTTTTGTTGTGGTGCTCATCTTTGCATTTAATATAATTTTGATATTCTTGGGTTTATATTAACCATATTGTATTTGTCTTGTCTATCTTCATTTTCCTATTTTTCCTGCCCTCTTTTGAATTTGTTATTTTTTAGTGTTTGTTTTATGTCCATTACTGGCTTATCAGCTTTATTTATTTATTTATTTACTTACTTGCTTACTTACTTACTCTCAAGTTTAAAAGATGTATTTTTATCTCAAATATTATTCCACTTCACATATAATGACAGTATCCTATAACATTATATTTCCATTTTTTTCCACCTTCATCCTTTGTGCAAATTGTTGTCATTTATTTTCCTTTGACTGGAAAAAAGAAGTCTTTGTTTACCCACATTACCTTTTCAACGTATATTATTTTCCTTCTGCCCAATGAATATCCTTTAACATTCTTTGTCATGCACATTTTCCAGCAATACATTCTGCCAATTTTAACTTTACTAAAAGTTTCCTAATTCAGTTTAAATGTTCAAAGGGTATTTTTCCTAGTTATAGAATTCTGTGTTACTAAGTTTGTTGGTTGTTGTTTTATTTGAGCACTTCATCTTCATTGTTTGCCTTGTTTTTGGTTAAATTCTAACCCCCTCTATGTAATATGTCTTGTTTCCTCTGACTGCTTTTAAGATTTTATTTTTATCATTAATTTTCAGCATGCCTTGTTGAATTTATGCAAATTCATGACATGCGTGGTGTGAGTTGCCTTTGGTTTATCCTGCTTGGATTTGAGTGAGTTTCTTGAAGGTACAGGTTTATAGTCTTACATTTGAGAAAATGTATGGCTAATTGCCAAATACTGCTAATCACTGCCTTGAGTAAACAATTCAGCTATTCTTTGGCCTCTGTCTCTTGGTGTTCTGAAATATCTGTCATGTTTATTTTAAAAAGAATCAAAAGCAAGGTTTAGAAAGAGATCAGTCTCAATTTTGATAGGGTCAAAGATGAGCATTTTTAATATAATATAATATGATTTTATATAGTATAATAATAATTTTCTTAATGTCATGCTCCTCTGCTACATACTGAGAAACTAATAGGAACCAAGAAGACACTCAGTAGGTGTTGGCAGTTTTTGTTTTTGTTTAGCGAGTGAATAACGTGCCTTTTTCATTCAAAGAATGAGACAGTATGAATTTCTCAGAAATACTGAAATGAATGAGGAGATAGTCAAGCCAAGGGAAGGTGAGGTTTCACAGAAGCAAACCACACGAGACATATTGTCAGAGGTTTCCTCAAATCTCAGTCCAGACTCCAGTAAAGGTGTCTAACTAGGAGTGTGGGACAAGGACAGCAGGGAGCCCTGCCCACCCAGGCTGCATGACCCAACAGAAAAGCAGATCTTTGGAACCCGACTATATTAGTCTGCTAGGGATGCCGTAACAAAGTACTACAAACTGGGCAACTTAAACAACAGAAATGTATTGTCTCACAGCTCTGGAAGCTAGAAGTGCAAAATCAAACTATCAAGAGCTGGTTCCTTCTAAAGACAATGAGCAAGAATCTATCCCAGGCTTCTGCCCTAGATTGTGGGGGTTTGCTGGCGATCTTTGGAGTCCTTGGCTTGTGGACTATCCCCACGATCTCTGCCTTCATGTTCACATAGAATTCTTCCTGTGTGCATGTCTGTGTCCAGATTTCCCCTTTAATAAGGACATCAGTCATGTTTGATTAGGGATCTGCGCCACTCCACTGTAACCTCATCTTAACTAATCGTATCTCTGATGACCCTGTTACCAAATAAGGTCACATTCTGATGTAGAAAGGGTTAAAACCTCAATCTAGGACTTTTGGGGGCACACGGTTCAACCCATAGCACCAACAGATCTGAATTGAATTCTTTTTCTCTTAAGTGTGACATGTTTTCACATCTGAAAAAGGGGTTAATAGTGCTTTCCTTTCAGGGAAATTGTAAAGATTAAATGAGATAATGTTGGCAATGCACTTAGCTTGGACCTGACGTGTCATAAGCACTTAATATATGGTGGCTTTTACTGTTTTATGCTAAGTGCTCACTGATTGATTGAATATATTGCATTCCTGAATATAACTGAGAAAGAGGTTCATTTTTTCATTTGATTCCCTTGTCCATTAGCAATAGATCTGGCCTCTGTGAAATGTTGGCCAGTTTCCCTCTCAGATTGTTTTCTGGAGAGGCAGGAAGATAACTACTGAGTCTCAAGTGCTTAAATAATTAAGCCAAAGCAAGAGAAAGTTGATAATAAACACTTTTCTGTGCATTATAATTGCAGAGCAATATCATGTAGACAGTTAACCCTGGAGGCTTTATCGATTTAACTGAAAACTAATCAACTAACAACTCAGAAATACTGTTGGAAGCACTTCTCCAGAGAGCCACTGTAATTAGCAGCTGGCACCCTTCTGAGCAGAGGAGCTGCCACCCTGGTTGCGTTGGGTCAAGTAATTTTTCAGCCGAGTGATCATCCCAGAGGACATCGTTTCCCTTAATACAACTCCCTGAATTTCACTGGCCACAGCAAATTAGTCCCATCTTTACTCCTCAGAATGGTCAAGACTTTAACCTGAGCCTTCCTTCTCTTAGAATGCGAAGGGCACACACTCAGAAATTCAGAAAGTTTAAAAGAGCAGTGTAGTGTGATCATCGTGACTGTTAACGTGGTCAAGTTAGAGTCTCAGTTGCCTGGACCTGCTTCTCCCGAGTGTAACTGAGACTGGTTTTCAGTTTGTTCATTTATTTCTTCCATGATTTTCTGGATGGACTGTCTTTCATGAATAAAAATAATACCTTGTTTTCACTCCTGGTTTTTGTATGGAGGGATTTTCCTTAGGACCCGTACTAGCCTATCTCAGAATCTTTACTATTGTGCCTTTGCAGGGATGGAGGGTTTTACCTGATTGTAAACTTGGAAAGAAATGCTGGGTCTGCGTGGCCTTGCTCTGCCTTTCTTTCTCTGAGACACAGACTTGCCTACAGAGGACGTTCCTCAACTGTTCCTTTTCTTTTGTAAGGGAAGGCGAGCTTCGATGGCAGTAGGTGTCCCCTTAATTCTGGGGGTTAGTCAGTAGGCCAACGTTGCTTCTCACAACACTGTGTTCCAATTTAATTTCCACCAGTCAGGAGGGGGACATGTAGGATTCCTTCTGATACCCTCTTGGTTCTATTTCTCAAAATTTTGAGGACTCAGGAAGGGATGTGGGGTGTGGTTTATTTGGGTCTTATAGGAGACAATGTTGGCCAGCCTCTGAGAGTTATCAACAAAGTTGGTCTATTTATTAGCTGAATTGAGATAATCTGATCGAGAACAATTCCCATGTATCTCCCATTACAATTTCAACCGGGAATTAGAGAATGTCTACTTGGAAAGAACAAGTCCAACAAGGCAATTGAATATTAGACACTCAAGATCCTTAGAAAAAACAGGATGAAGAAGTAATATTTATGAGTAGTGACTTATTAAATGCCAGATCCCTGTGGTGAGCATGTTATTCACATAATTTCATTTAATATTGAAAAGGCTGTGGAACCTAGTAAAAAGAAAAGATGTCTCTTTACCTTGGTTTGTAAGAAAAGGGGGGGAAGCTAATCCTTTGTCATTAAACACAGTCTTGTAAAGAGTATGGTAACACTAAGTGGACCATCTCTAGGCACAGAACCGAGTTTTTCTAGTTTCTTTCTTAGGTGAATGACTCTTCTAATACTAATCCCAAACTTGACCTGGTGAGTTGCTCATGGTTTAGTGATGGAAAAAATGTCAGAAATGATGAAATCCTAGTACTGAATTCTTTTTACAGAGGAGGAACAGATCCAGAGGTCAAGGAACTTGCCCAAGGTCACATTCCTGCAACAGTAGAGCTGGGATGAGAAGTGAGGTCTTTGAGACCCACGCTAGTGCTTCTTCCACTCTGTCCTGTTGTCCTCTTACCAGGCGGTTATTGATAGCAATCAACCACTTCCACCACTTATTCTATTTTTAGGGCTATCTTCTGGAGGTGAATGGGAAAATGTCTGCATCCAAAAATAGCACTCTAAGGTGTGCCCTTCACTTAGTGACTATTTATTTCTCAGTAGCTTACAACATTCCCACCATTGCAAAGAATTAGCATCTACTCCCTTTCCTTTAGGATGTCGGGCAGCACAAAGCTACCTGAGGGCAGCTGCAACTTGTCTTTTTGACAAGATAGATAGTATCTCAGCAGAATAATATTCTGTAGCATGGATCACTGGGGCAGGATATATGATAATAATTGGATGCTCATCATGCACCCCATTACACTTTTAAGTCCGCTGAGATTTACCTTTTTCCGATTACCCTGTCTTGTTGGCAATTTGTTGAAATTCTCCAATGGTGTAATCATTTCTTTGGTGCTCTGCCTTTGGTATATTTAAGAAATTTAGTGCACATATGTAGCTGCTGACAGTTACTTTGGAATGATTCGAGAATCATTTGGAAGTAAGTCCCGACATAAAGGCCACCTTCTCTGGGAGTGTTAGGAGGCTGTTCTTGATTTCCCCAGACTGGACCAGGGCTCACCTTTGGCCTTCCATGGACCTTGCATTTCCCTCTATCAGAGCCCTTAGCACTTTTGCAGTGTTGCTGTTGATAAGTTTTTCCCCTTTCTTGAAAGGTGGGTTCCTTTAAGGTGAAGTTTTTAAAGTTAGATGGACCTGGGTTCAAGTTCTCATTCTGCCACTTACCTGCAGTGCATCTTTGGGTAAGTTACGTAAACTATTTACATCTTAGCTAGCTCATATGTAAAATGGGCATAATCATATCCTTCAGAGAGAATTTTCGAGTATTAAGTGAAGACCTGGGTGTCAAATGCACGGCATAGGATTGTAGGAAGGAAGCATTCAAGGAATACAAGCCAGTATTTACGTCGTTGTTCTGGTCCTGGCATACTTTTGAAGTTTCCCTTTCATTCTCCAGATTGTCCTCATTTAACTCATAAATTACGTGGTTTCCTTTATATGACATAATCTGTTAAAGACATAAGCTTCATTACTGTCCACGAAAACACTTATCTAGATGTACAGACCATAAATAAACGTTTTAATACCCACTCAGGTAAATGATTTCTTTCAAATTAATGTATTTGGCTGACTGAATTTTTGCCCATGCATGTTTTATTCATAATTCAAGGTGAAGACTTATGTGGTGGCTTGTTTTGGTGGCCAAATCCCCTCCATACCCAGAAGGTTGTACACATCACATACACAAATCTAGAGCATGGCAAACTAAGTGGAAACAATAGGGAGCGAGGCTTGATGCATTTAAGTGCTACGCCATGGAGTTCTCATTCTTATACAAAGAGTAAGTCATATTGAACATGACACTAATGAAAGGGAGTTAATTTTATCTCTCTTCATGGCCTAGGAAAGATTATGCAGATACATGACCATCGTGGTTCCTCTTTTTATTTTCAAGCAAGGCCGTCTAAGTACATCCCAAAGACAATGAATCTGGTTCACTTTGGAATCTTATAAAATGTTTTTTTTTTTTTAGCAGAGTTCTTTTTTTTTTTTTAGTATATATATCAACATATATATGTGTTGATTAAATACATATATTTATAATCAACATTTTTATTTATTTATTTTTTAACATTTTTAATATGATTCAACATTTCTATGTCTATTTTTACAACTTTTATTTATTTATTTATTTTTATTTATTTTTACAACTTTTAAAAAAAATAAAACACTTTAAAAAAATTATTATTAACCCAGGGCAAAGCACAATGCCTGTCACATGTTAAGTGCTCAAAGTGAATGCATGTTTAGTAAACAAATGACCCTCTTGTATTCTGATGTTATTTCCCATATTTACCTAATATTATAGTTATGTTGACCCATCTCACTCTCTTTCTTCCGGGAACTTCTAGTCCAGGAGACCTTGATTCCATCCTCACCAGATAGAGAAGTAGATGTGAGATCAGGGACACAGATGCAACGCAGGCTTGGTCTGGCCTCTGTCCGGCTTCTCCCCGGATACCTGTGACAAAGCCAGTTCAGGCAGCCTCCAGAGATGCTTATTAACACCGGGAGGCCCAGACTGCAACCAGCAAGGGTCAGGATAAGGCCCGGAGCGTGTTCCTGAGCTTGTGCACACATGCACATGGCTCCTTCCGAGAACTAAATGGCTCGGGCCTGATCTCTGGTTCACACTGAAGCGGCTATGCTAGTTGTTAAAATACGGACGCACTTTTTCTCCAGCGACAATAGTTCTGCCCTTAGCCCCCTGAACAACCCCCACAGGTGTCCTGCCACAGCAGACCCTCTCTAGGACCCCCTGGAGCTCCCCATGTCCAGCAGCGGAAGGCTTACCCGCACCATCGGGTTGCTCTGGTGCTAGCTTGCCGGCTGCTCCGGGTTCAAGCACCACCGCCTTTCCTGGGAGGAACCCGCCTGCTCTCTGAACTCCTTTTGGTCTTGGAGATGTCTCCGTCTTCCCCTGCGGCCGGGGTTCTGTTTTGGTCCTGCCAGCTCCACGTCGGAAGCCTGGTCCCACCCTTCCTCACGGTACCCAACATCCTCGTCTTTCTCTGTCCGACCCGTACCTGCTGCTGCCCACATATGGCCTGTCTGCCCGGAGCTGAAGCTTCCTCCCCGATCCAAGCTCCTCTCCAAGCTCCTGTGAATGGGTGGGCCGTGGGCCCCCCCCTTACAGCAGACTTGCCGGGCTTCCTTAGTAGAGCAGACGTGTCCTGTATTTTATGACTGTAACTTGCATTCTACGCTGACTTCATCAGGACATTCTAAGGATCCTGATTTAAACCCTTTTCCTCAAAAAAGTGCAAAAGTATGATAAGACTATTTTTTCAAATCACATTGAGTATCCTTTTTTTTTTTTTTTTGCACCCTTAAAACCTGGCAGCTCTTCCTGCCCTGAGGACAATAATTTTACCTTTATTTCTTTGTGTTGCTCTTACTTCCTCATTCTTTTTCTCTATCTGGGCCAAGGTCTTTTTCCTTCCTCTACGATGATCACCTAGCCTGCAGGCCACTAGCTGGTCAGCACCAATTTCCTGCTACTTAGGACACAAATAATATTTACTGAGTGAATGAATGAATGAATGAATGGATGAATAAAATAAAATAATTTGCTCCATAGATCCTCTTTCTCTTTAAGATCCGATTCAGAATACAACAGGGCTTTGAGTCCGAAAAACATGAAACTATGATAGAAGCTGAGCCCAGCTCTGGGGAAGCCAAGCTGCTCTACAATGCTGCTGTTCTCTAGATTTTTTGTTGTTGTTGTTGTTTTGGTTTTTTTTTTAGCGATTAGTAAAGTGCCAGTCTGTCTCAGATGCACTAAAGAGAACCAAGAGAAGATGTTTTTGTCCACACTTGAGCCAACGTGTTAAAGGGACAGTTGGCACACTTGGAGTGGGGGCTGCGAGAGAGTGGAGACGAAAAGTGGTTAATATTTACTGAGCAACCACCATGTACTTTTTAAGATATGATCTCATCTTATCCTCACAGTAACCTTGCAAAGTAAATTCTGGATAATCATGGTCAACCAGGCTATATCGAATCTTTGAGTTATTAAATAGCAGAACTCGAATGAAGGCCTAGGCCTCTCCACACAACACCATTCTGTCCCTCGCTGCTGAAAGCATCACGGTGGCGACAGCAGCAGGGATCAAAGCCAGAGAACCCAAGGGGAGGGCAGCGCTCTAAGACAGCCAGGCCCACTCGTTCTCTAACTCCTCTCTCTCTTTCTCTCTCTCCTTCATGCCTTCCATCCATTCTAGACCATTCCTGGCCTAGTTCTAGACTTTCAGGATACCAATGAGCTGGTGAACGAGGTAAACCCTGTCCCTGACCCTCCTGGTGAACGAGGTAAACCCTGTCCCTGACCCTCCTGGTGAACGAGGTAAACCCTGTCCCTGACCCTCCTACAGTGCTATCCCAGGATAGACTATAGAGATTGAAGAAGTAATTTCAAGCTTGGTGTAATTATTAAAGTTACTCTGGAAGCACGTAAGGAGATACTGGAAGATGGCAGTTGTTGGCGGGGTGGGGATCACCAAGGGCCTTGTGAAGATAGCAATATGTGGGTTGAAATGTGAAGGATTAAAAATAATGTAGCTATGCCAAGAGTTAGGGGAACAGTTGTTTCAGGCAGGAGAAACTGCTAGAGGATGGAGATGGGATGCATTCAAACGTGTAATGAGATGGCTCGTCATCCCAAAGGGAAAGCCAGAGGATCCCAGTGTAATGCCATTAAGGGAGGGAGCCTGTCGCAGGAGGGAGAGGTCATGAGTGCTCAGGAAAAGCTATCATCTGGAGAAATATTTGGACAGAAAATGGAGCAGTCACACAGGCTGGTTTGATTACAAATAGTTGAAGGAGGCAGAGGCAGAAAGTAAGGATGATGACACAAGCAAATGAAGGGCTGCGGAGGGACGCTTAAGGTTGAACCATCTGATAGAATCTCCATCTGCAGTGGCAGCTCTGACTTTGCTGGTTTTGAAATTGCATTTGGAATGAGGATACAGTAAAATGGTAAGAGAGCCACTCTGCGCTGGCAAGGAATATACTGAGTGGCAGTTGGGAATGTGATCAAATCCAGTCTCCCCAGTTTTCCAATTATAAACTGTTTTCCAAAAGTGTAGGTAGGCAGGCTGATTAAAGTACATGCTCCAAAATAGCCAAACGCTTCCTCCAATGTCGAAAATCCAAGCAAGTCCTCCATCACAGAACACTTTCCGTATTAAATATTAATCAAAATAACTTCATTTTGCAGACTCAATACTTAAAATATCAATTTAGATGATGGATCATAGTCTTTGAAGCTGGGAAAAAAAAAAAAAAAACAAATGGATCTCTCTCTCCACTCCTTGCATTTGCAGACAAGGTAACTGGAACCTGGAAAGGGTAAGTGAGTGCTCGCCATCACCACGCTAGGTTTGGTAGTTAAACCAGAATATTGCATTTTCCTTGATAAAAATAAAGAAAAGTAGGTTGCTACTGAGCTTCCGCTTTAACTGAGCTGTCCACTGATGGGATATAGAACTTTTCCCGATATTTTGTCCCTTGACAAATATTTATTTTTCTGCCTTTTACCTCTACCGAAATCTCCATACTGAAGTGATTATGTTAGGAGTTAGTTGGACATTTAGGTAGTCAGGGTCAGGGGCCCCATCAAGGGGAGCTGGAGCAGGGACAGCTAAGACAAGGCGGCACGAACATCCTGTCTTGCAGCTTGGACAGGACCACACTAGCATTCTGCTTTGAAGCCTTTGCAGAAGTCACTTGTGCAAAACATCCTAAAATAAGACAATTAACCACAAAGCATTTGTCACTATCATGGGCAAGAGGCATGAAAGACCTAAGCCTCCAAGATGTCGGTCAAAGAAGACCATCAGCACGGAGGCATTAGCCTAATAGGTAGACAGATACGTGGCCAAAGCCCTGATTGGCAGGACTCAGCATGCTCTGATTGCTTCAGAGACTTCCACAAACTAGCTGGAGAGCCAGGCTGTTTTTTTTTAAGATTTATTTATTCATGAGAGACCCAGAGAGAGAGGCAGAGACACAGGCCAAGGGAGAAGCAGGCTCCATGCAGGGAGCCCGATGCGGGACTTGATCCCAGGACCCCGGGGTCACGCCCTGAACCAAAGGCAGACGCCCCACCGCTGAGCCACCCAAGCGTCCCGAGAGCCAGTTCTTATCTCACAGAGTTGAAGAATGAATCTTGTGGACAGGAGGGAGTGAGTAAAGTGATAGAGTTTTATTAAGCAAGAGTACAGAGAAGGGTCTCAGGAGTAAGAGTAAGAGGGGTCCTGACAGGGTCACCACCAAGGGCTTTTAGGGTTTGTCTTTTATTGAAAACCAGGGAACTTGAATCCTTTTAGCATCTCTATTGATATCGCCCTTGAGCAAGGACTGATGGTAACACTTTAACGGTTTACTGCCTTTTACGGGTCCTGTAATTTTTGTTGGTCCGAAGTAGCTGTTCTAAGAAGACCCCACCTCCGACACCCAGCGCAAGGTGGTCTGGTTTGTTCCCTTACCTCTGGTTTCCTTATACCTCCACACTTTTGGGATTTCCGAGTCTGATCCCATATCCTCCTACCTACCTCCTCCTACCTAGCCCTGCCTGCACCTTATTCATGAGAAGAGAGTGTTTATACACATGGCAAGTGGAATTAACTGTGGATCGTGGAATATCCCAGAACCATGTGCTCTCCTGTGTGTCATGGCAATATGCCCCTTAAGCTTGAAAATCATGAGATAATAGCCTGCTTCCCCCTCTTTTACATTCAACCCAGATCAAGTTCCTGTTTTGACCTCAGTTCTCTGCTGGGTACAAAGTGTTGTGGCGGAGGCAGGGTTTAGAGACACGCTCTAGTCTTAGGGATTTTACCGTTCAGATCATTCTGGGAATGAGTAGACAAAATTGGACATTTGTACTGACGCGGGAGAGCGAGGTTCTTGTCTCACAGGGTTGAAGAACGAATCTCGCAGACAAAGAAGCGTAAGTAAAGTGATAGAAGCAAGGATACAGGGAAAGCTCTCGGGGGTGAGCGGGGTCCCGACAGAGTCGCCAACGTGGGCCTCCACGGAGTCTTTTATTTAGAACTGAGCTAAGCTTGCGGCCTCATCATTCGTGTGATGTCTTGGCTTGAGGGAGGCCTGGTGATCACGTCTTCAACGGCTTCCTTTTCTGACTGGTTACTCTTCGTTGGCCACAGACGACGGTCATCAAAGAAATATCTTCCCTACACCTAGGGCAGGTTTCCATGTCTCTGGTTTCCTTACAATCTCAGCATTTTGGGGATTTTGTGAGCTTGATTCCATGTCTCCCTTCTTTTCTCTCCCTACCTAGCTTTGTCCGTCCTTTATTCAATATTGCGGATAAAGGGGGCAATTAAAATTGCTAGTAGAGTTGGAATCAATGTTTCTGGAGTGCATCTTGAGGATAAAGAGAAATGAGACAACCAACACCGGGCGCCTAGAGCTATTTCCCCCTTTGTCAGGTAGGAGAATGCTGAAAACCAGATGGATGAAGCCAGTCAGAGGGGTCTGCTGAGCTCTGACTTGAAGTTAGGGGGATGCTGAAGAACCTAGTCAGAGCTTTCCCTATCTTCAGGATTCACGTTAGTCCATTTCTTTAGTAAGATGAGGGCAAGGGAGAGAAAAGGTGGGATATATGTGCTACACACCGGTTATAGGGAGCCAATGGCCCAGAACCCATTAGTAAATCCTAAGTAACTTCTCCGTACTGAGCCTACTGCGGATACTTCCGATCCACCAGGGCATTCATTTCCCCTCTGAGGCTCAGAATCTTCTTCAACCCCATTTTTTTATCTAAACACTAACAAATGATGGGAGTTAGCGCATGAGATGAAACTGAGTTCCAGTCCTTGTGCCAAGTTGTATGGCACGGAGCAAAGGGGCATCAGTAGTGCTTGGAGCATCCGGGGTGGCCCAACAGGAGAGATGCCACGAGCTGGGCATTGAAGGGTGAGTACATTCTGGGTAAGAGGAGAGTAATCTTGGGAGAGAGTGTTAGAGGAATGGCGCATAGAGGCGGCGATGAGCGTAGCTATTTCTGGGAGATGCAAGATGCTGACCTGGAGAGAGGAACAGGTCTGAGTAAGGAGTAGGAGGAAATGAAGTTGGACAAGACGAGTGAGTCAGGTTACGCCAAACATTCTGAATTTGTGGTAGGAAACCAGGCGGGTGCCTGGGATGCCGGGCTTAATGGCACAAAGCTGGATTCTTCTATCTTCTGCATCCAGGTGGTACGTCCGTCCGTGAGAAGACAAGGCCGAGAAAGGCAAGTAGCACGTTACTGTTATTATGAAAATAGCTTTGGCCTCATGAACCCCCTGAAATGGTCTCAGGGGCAGCCAGAGAATGGTGGTTCTTGACCCTGCTAAGGAGTTTGGAAGGAGGAGGAGGTAAAACAAGGCTGGTGACATAAATCGACGTACGTGTTAAGCGGTTACCTTGGCTGATGGACTGTGAGGGGCTCGTGGGCAGGAGTCCCTCGGGCAGAAGCGGCAGGCGTACCTGGGGGTTTCATCCTCGTCTGGGGGCCGCCTCGCTGGAAGGGGCCGGAGGCAGGCCTGGCTGCACGGAAGAGACCTCTTAAGCGAATGGTCAGTGGTTCGTTCCTGTGTCAAACGCATCCCTTCCTGTTGTGATGGAAAAGAAGAAAAGAAGATCAAGAGCAAATTTTTTTTTTTCTAAAAATTAGGTAACCCATTAGTCTACTGTCTTAACACAGTGTATATTTTGCTTTTTTTTTTTTTAAAGATTTTATTTATTTATTCATAGAAACACAGAGGGAGAATGAGAGGCAGAGACCCAGGCAGAGGGAGAAGCAGGCTCCATGCAGGGAGCCCGACGCGGGACTCGATCCTGGCACCCCGAGGTCACGTCCTGGGCCGAAGCCAGGCGCCGAAGGGCTGAGCCCCCCAGGCTGCCCTTGCTTTTTTATATTAGCTGACATTGCATGGATATTTTTATAAGATTGCAATCAATGTATGTTTTGCTCTGTCGTATGCTGTTGTAACCTATCACACGCACACACGACTGTCCGTGCTTCTATATAATTTAGTTGTTTTTTTTATATAATTTAGTTTTGAAGGCCTGATTTCTTGTATCTTTTTAATATGTCCTGATTTATAAAAACTCTGTCTTCAAGGGTTAACATTTCCATTATTTACATTGTTTCCTCTTCTAGACAATGCTGTTAGGATTCTCACAAATGGGGGCACCTGGGCGGCTCAGTGGTTGAGCGTCCGCCTTTGGCCCAGGTTGTGACCCCGGGGTCCCGGGATCGAGTCCCACGTCAGGCTCCCAGTGTGGAGCCTGCGTCTCCCTCTGCCTGGGTCTCTGCCTCTCTCTCTGTGTCTCTCATGAATAAATAAATAAAATTTTTTTTTAAGAAAAGGATTCTCACAAATGTATGTTTTCAGTTGTTTTAAACCATTCTGTGCTTAGGATAGAGTCTTAGATATGGAACAAAGGAATCAAAAAGTATTGCTTTTTTCTGAACTTTCCAACTTGGGTAAACATTCCTCTAGGTATTAAGGAGTATCCACTTCAGCAAGAGAAATACACGACTTACATCCATGGCCCCAAACCTTGGAGTCATTCTTGGGGAAAAAGGGTGAAGGGTTTATAGATGCTTTTTGTTCCAGCCTTGCGACGTGTCTATGAATTTGGAAATAGTTAGATACCAAAAATCAAACAAACCTTTCTCCTGAGGCCAAAAGGTGAGACATAAACGCTAAGAACATAGAGACACTCAGAGCATGGGCGAGCGTCTCTATTTCACATCTTCCATCTAATCCTTCAGTAAATCCTCTCAGTTTACTTGTCAAAATGAAATCGAGCCAGAATCTGCTGCTCCCCACTGTCTTTATCATTAACAGCCGCTCCGAGCGAGTCCTCTCCTGCAGGATCCTTTTGGTGGCCCCCCCACCAGTCTCCTTGCTTTAGCCCTGAATCTACCCTCGTGACAGAAGCTGGAGTCATTCATTCATTCATTCATTCATTCATTCATTTCAAAATATTTATTTATTTTTAGTGGTGGGGGGGCAGGAACAAAGAGAGAGGGAGACAGAGAGAGAATCTCAGACTCTTCACCGAGCACACACCTGACTCGGGGCTCGATCCCGTGACCCTGAGGTCGTGACCTGAGCTGAAACCAAGAGTCAGACACTCGACCAGCTGAGCCACCCAGGTGCCCTCGGAGTGATTATTTGAAAGGAGAAGCTAAATCCCGTCAGCCTTCTGTTTAAAATCCTCTAAGGGCTTCCTTTTTTACTTTCTTTCTTTCAGGTTTGATTGATTTTATGTTTTTTTTTTACAGCTTTCATTGGTTTGTTTGAGAGAGAAAGACAAAGAGGGAGAACAGCAGGGGGAGAGGGAGAAGCAGACTCTGCCGGGCGGGGAGCCTGACGCGGGGCTGGATCCCAGGACCCCGGGATCGTGACCCGGACCGAGGGCACCAACTGAACCAACTGAGCCACCCCGGCGTCCCTGAGTTTCCCATTTTAATCAGAATCCAAGCCAAAGCTTTTGAAGCCTACAAGTAGAGTGATCCTATAGTGTATGACCCAGGTGGAGCTATCTGGGGACGACACAAGGTGCTGTTAGTAATTGCGTCCAGGTAACAGCGTGAACGCACGCCGCCAGCTGCCTAGGCACGGTCTTCCGAGGCCCCATCTGTGCTCTGCTGTCACCTCCTCATCTCGTCTCTATCACCCTCTGCCCCCGGCCCGCCCCCCGGGGCCACACCGACGCTCCTAGCTGACCCCCCAACCAGCACCTCTGAGGCTCCTCGTCCACACAGCCTCAAGCTCATTCTTCGGGCCCCGTCGGGTCTCCTTGCAAACACGGCTGTATTAGACGTGCTCTTCCCACCATTCCCTGAGGTAGCCGCCGCCCTCACGCTCCCAGCTGCTCCACCTTCCTCTCGGCCTTCCCGGCCTGCGATACCCTTGCTTCTCGCTGCGTTTTGTCGCTTTCCACTAGAGCGAGCGTCCTCTCCACTGTCTGTTCCCAACACTTAAGCAGGGCCTGGCACACGTGGGCTCAAGGATCCTTCGCTGAAATAGCGAAGGAACGTGAGACGGTGAGCTCTCATGAATAAATTAATGAAATCTTAAGAAAAAAAAGATTTATTCTTTCATGAGACACAGAGAGAGAGAGAGAGAGAGACAGAGACACAGAGAGAGAGGCAGAGACACAGGCAGAGGGAGAAGCAGGCTCCATGCAGGGAGCCCGACGTGGGACTCGATCCCAGCACCCCGGGGTCACGCCCCGGGCCGAAGGCGGATGCTCCACCACTGAGCCCCACAGGCTGCCTCCTCCCTGAATCTTTTCGGTGTAAAATCTGCCTGCCAAGTATATTTCAGTAACAAGCACACCTCTTTTTAGTCCTTCAATTAATTTTTTTCAAGACAGTTAAGTGTTTCCTAGGGCATCAGCCAGCATCGCCTTTTAGCCTCTTTGCCTCCCTCCCTGCCCTCCCGCCTCATGCCTCTTATGTCATAGAGGAAAGGAATGGTCTGACGTGTCACGCGACGCCGTCTTCGTCACATCGTTCTTGTCCTGAATATCCTTAGACGCTTCTGGTGGTCCTTTGATTCTTTAAAGCACAACTCAAGCAACTCCACCAAATGCCCCCTTTTTGACTCACTTAAGCCGAGTTCACGGCTCCTTCCTTCGTGCCGTCAATGTCCTTTATTACATACCTGACATGCTCACCAAATTCTATTGCAAATGTTTCTAAAATATCTTCCCCATTAGACAATGTAAGGACAAGGACTTTAAGGGCAAGGACTACACAGTATCCCCTCTGCTTGACAGCACCCGGCACAGACTAGACGACACAAGGTCAGAGAAACTAGAAATGACGTGTCGAGGTGGCTTCAAGGTCTAGGAATCATAGAGACGTTCTGGCAAAAGACATGATCTCCCGTTGATACCTCTAAACTGATGCACCTGAAATATGCTGTGTCTCGGTCATGCTCTTTGATGCTGAGAAGGGGATGGAATAAGGAAGGGCTTACCTTTTACGTGGTCCTTGATTTCATTAGCATGTAGAACCCTCGCCTTATTGATCGGACATTTTTGTTATTTATTCTCCAAAGAGCTTTTATTTGCCATTGTTTTTCCTTCGTACTTCAACAGGTGATGCTTTACTTCCTCGGTTGATAAAGCTTTTACCTGTTAACCCTTGCAGGATGAGACGGTGCATCTAATCCTGAGAAACAAAAAGCCTGGCACATACAACACGGCAACTTCCCGTGGGAAAGACAGTGGGACATTGTGGTGACGCAAGGGATGTGTGGCCAGACAGAAGCAAGCGCTGGCTTTATAATTTTCTTATAAAATGTGTGACTTTGGGAACCTTTGAACTTTACTCACCTATTAAACAGAATAATTTCAGTTATATAAGGCAGTTATGAGAACGTGGTAGGTATAGTGCTCAACACGTAAGCCATTGAGGATGTGGCTACACCATCATTTTTAGGGAGCCTGGACTTAATGGGAAGGCGAAGATCGTGCCTGCAATATTTGGAAACCAATCCTGGCGGGGTGCGGCTGAGAAAGTCTGTTTGTGGGATTCAAGGGTCAGGAAACCTTCCCAAAACAAAGGACTAATTTCTTGAGAAGGAGGAGAAGGACCTCAAAGGGTGAGCAGGAAGGGACTAGAGTGGAGGAGATGGAGCCTTCTCAGGAGCCAGTGGTAGCCTACAGGGGTTGGAGTAGTCATGCACTGCAGGATCTTGAGGCCTCGTCCAGTGTCTGGAAACAGGGTGTTGCTGCTGTTCAGCTCCTTCCCCTGGTGAGGACAGCCAAGGCCAGCAGGGCAGAGTACAGGACCAAAGACCGAACAAGTACAGAGAGTCCTGGACTCCCGGCCTTTCCTGGCTCCCTCAAGGCTCCCCGTGGAGCTTCCCGGGCCCAGCGCATCAGAGCTGCACACTCTTCCAGCTGTCGGGCCAGAGAGAGGATATTTGCAGCTAAGGATCTGTGGGGCTTCCCTTCAGCCCGGCCTGGTTGACGTGCAGAGCCAGCTGCGTTAACGCTCTCTGTGGTCAGCGACAGGAAGCCTTCGGGGAAAGTGAGGCGTGGGGGAGCTTCCTTCAATTCCTGCTCAAAAGCAGCAGTGACAACTCATAGTTGCGGAGGGAACAATATAGCATTTGGCTGCTCTCTGCAAGGTTGCAAAGGAGGGAGGCCCGAAAGCCTTCCTCAGCGCAGGTCAGCGGTAGCTCACCAAGTTGATCCGCAGCTCTGCCACCTGAGGCCTGACTGCAGGTGGATGTTCTCAGCCATAACCACTTGCAAATGGGCCGTTTGTGATCCACTTCCTCAGCCATCCGCCCTCTCCAAGAGCACCAGGCAGCTCATCTCCGGGTTTGAAATGCAGTGACTTTCTCAGATTCCTTGCGTGAGGTGCCCCAGCTTTTCTCTCCTTCGAATTTCTCTTTTGGAAGCTGTTGGTTTCTTTGCTTACAGTTACTTGAAGGTGGGGAATGTGTGTTGTTTATCTTCCTAACCTGCCCATGACTGTCACTTCCATGTACGAATGTTTGAACTGATAGATGGCTTTGCTCCTCCCACAGGAGTCAGGGAGTTCAACAGCAAGTCACGTTGCTTGGTCTTCCTAATTTGTGCTCATCACACATTTCTTTTTTCTTTTAATTTTTATTTATTTATGATAGTCACACACACACACACACACACACAGAGAGAGAGAGAGGCAGAGACATAGGCAGAGGGAGAAGCAGGCTCCATGCACCGGGAGCCCGACGTGGGATTCGATCCCGGGTCTCCAGAATCGCGTCCTGGGCCAAAGGCAGGCGCTAAACCGCTGAGCCACCCAGGGATCCCTCATCACACATTTCTGATGGGCCTTTTCTCCTAAGCACAAGCTTGTGTCTTTAATTGCTATCACTGTCCTTTAATTGCTATCACTATCTGCAGACGGCCCTGATGGCCACAACATCATCCATAATTTTGGAAGAGCAATACTCTTGCTTGTTTCTGGTTTCTTGTAGAAACCTTGAGCCACCAGGACTTACCGAGCTGAAGGAGAGTTTTAAAGCTCCCGTCTACCAGAAGCCAATAGAATTGCAATCTCCTATCAGGGAGGTTGAGTGGCGCAATGACTTCGGCCGGGTCATTTGTTTTCATCCTTTTGGAGATGAACAGACAAAGCACTGGGGAATATTTGCCTGGGAGGTTTGCCGTAAGGGGCAAATGAAAATATTTTTGTGAAAATGCTCTGTGGTATGTGAAGTGCTGTAAAGTTTGGTTCAGTGGGAAATTGCTGGGCTCCCGCACTGGCCTGTGTCTTAAGATGGAGAAAGTTCAATAGAGGAAACGCAGGAGCATAAACTGTTCAAAGATGTTAACACAGAGGAGCCCGGGGGGCAGGTCGGTCAAGCATCCAGCTGCCGGTTTTGGTTTCAGTCCTGGTCTCGGGGTCCTGGGACTCAGCTCGGCGTCGGGCTCTGCACTCGGCACAGAGTCTGCGTAAGACTCTCCCTCTGCCTCTGCCTGTCCTCCTCATGCACGCGTGCTCTCTCTCTAAAATAAATAAATAAATCTTAAAATATATATTATTTTCATTAAATATGACTTGATTTTGGGCAGGAAACCATGTTGTTAGTCTCCATCAGCAGTGTCTAAAGTATTTCCTATGGCTACGTGAATGGGAATTACAGAAGAAAGCATTCCTCGGTCGTATAAACTTGGAAAATACTGAATTGAAGTTCTTCATCAAGATTCTATTCTTAGAACTTCTGAGACCTTGGAATATGCCAGTTTTATTGAGAAATTAAAAAAAATTGTGTATGTGTATTGTATACCCTAAACATATACGAATACGGATTGCCCTCCCCCCTTCTTTTTTTTCCCCAGAGCATCTGGGGTTAGAATTCCATAGAACATGATTTTATTTTATTTATTTTATTTTATTTTATTTTATTTTATTTTATTTTATTTTATTTATTTTTTTTAGAACACGATTTTAAAAATACTGCTCCAGAGGACATGCAGAGCTTTTTTTGTGACCCACATATTGAGCTGAAAGACAGCCCTGGACTAACCGTGTGGTGGCCACAAGTGTTCCTGTTACAGACACTATGTTCCTGAGATGGGACCCGGATGCTTGGTCAGGCCTCCAGTTGATTTGGCCGAGGAGGCCCTCAGCGGGGCCGTCAGTACCCTCAGCAAGAGGGGGGCTAACGGGGAGATCCAGATGGTCATGCCTCGGTGTGGACTGCACGGGGTAGAGAGAATTTCTAGGCTTTTCTACGATAACTCCAGTGCAACCGTAGAAATCAGTCCTGCTAACTATGCCTGGCATCTGCCTCCCATCGCTTGCCTTTCTGCACTAGACCTAGGAGATGACTTAAAAGAATGTGATTTCATGGAATTCTGTTGGGGCAACACGTTCTTGTCATTCACGTTTGCTGTCAGAATTCGCAAGATATGTAGACCAACGGAAGCCGCAGATCTTGGGCTCTAAAATAAAGGCCAAGCGAAAATTCAGGTTAGGGCAGCTTCGGCCGTCATCTGACCGGAGGGCTTCCCTGCGAGACAGGCTGAGAGCGGTGACAAGTCTGCAGAAGAGCCACAGACTGGCAGCTCGCCCGCTGCATCTAGTTCGCGGAGACTCCCGCTTAGGCCACACGGTGTGTTTAAACGAGGTGATTACACGCACTTGAGGTTTCCACGCTCTCTCAGAAGTGTAAGCAGGGCTTCGTCGCCGCGTGACAAGCATCAGCGAGAGCTGGGCGACGCCGGCCCGCGTTAGACGGCTGTGCGCGTCCAGGTTGCCGGAGCCTCTACCTCTTTCTTTTTGACCCGAGCTGCTCAACTCAAATTTTATTTTTGAACCTGCCTGGCCCGGGCCGACTTTGTAGCCGGGGGCCCCGCGGGCAGTGTTCTTCCGCAGAGCCCCTGAGCCCCGAGGGCCCTTCTCCCCATCCTGCTGCCCTGCGAGGAGCGTGGGGTGGAGGCAACGCTCCCTGAGTGCGTCAGGCCACGGTGAGCCCACGCGCAGGATGACACGCTTGGGAAGGCAGCGGCTCTCTTGTCCTCGTTGTCTTTACCAGCCAGCGGGGGACATAGCGCCCCTTACGTGGACGTTGGACGACACTCAGAAGTTTGTTGAATGACAAAAGGGCGAAGGATGAAAAGAAAGAAATAAGGAATGAAACCCAGAGATAGAAGGAAAAGGCAAAGTAGCGACGCACAGAAAGAGAGAAAAGGGAAAGACGGGAAGGAAGGGAAAGAGGAGGGAGGAAGGAAAGAAAAGAGAAAGGAGGGAAGAAGGGGGGAGCAGAGCAAGCAAAAGGGACATAAAATGACAATATTGCGTTTCCAGAGGCAGATGATGAGGAAGAGAGTAACCCGGTTAAGAAGCCAGAGGCCCGTCGACCCCTCGCCGTGTAGGGAGGCCGTGGCTCTGTCCTTGAGCTTGGTGGCAGAGGACCACAGTGTGTGCTGTCTGCTCCTGAGTTCATGGCGCCTTTTTCTTTCCCGTGGCTGCTCAGGTAGAGATGTCCTGACATCAGCGACGTCCAGGCAGGCGCACCTGGTGGACCGGTCAGTTAAGCACCGGACCCTGGATTTTGGCTCAGGTCATGGCCTCAGGGTCGTGAGTTCGAGCCCTGGGTCAGGGAGTCTGCTTGTCCCACTCCCGCCCCCTGCTTCCACTGCCTCTCAAATAAATTAAACCTTTTCTTCTTCTTCTTCTTCTTCTTCTTCTTCTTCTTCTTCTTCTTCTTCTTCTTCTTCTTCTTCTTCTTCTTCATTGTCCAGAGCTAAAAGCAAAGCAAAAAGCCCAAAGAGGTATTTTTAAGTGGAAGAAAGTTTTTAAATGGCAAGGTCCACGTGATTATATGCAACCTCGAACTGGCTTTGTTTCCCCGAGTGTCCTAGAACGATGAGGCTCGAGGTACTAAGGACAAGGATCTACTTGTCCAGTTGACGTGCGGGCACATCACCTGGAAAGCTCTGAAGCCCCTCTCCTGCCTCTCGCCCGCCCCTTTGACGGCACAATCCCACCGCTCGTGTACACTGCGCCGTTTTGCTCATCCAAAAATACAAAGATGCATCTTAAAGGATGTTTTTCGAAGGATAGTTGGTCATTGTTATTTGCTGCTATTTCGGAAAAAAAAAAGGCAGTCGGGGTCCGGGTAAACAGCGTGTGATCTGTGTGCAGAGTTCACGGCGTGCGGCCGCTCGACAGGAGGCAGATCGCAGGGCTTGGTACTCGGCACCTGTCGCCCAAAACGCACTCCCTGGAGGACACTAGGGTCTTGTTTGCGCGGATGTCTCGACGTGGTTACACGGGCCGGACGCGGAGCACGTCGGGTGAGACAGGGCGCGAGGGCGCCCTTCCCGTCCTGGATCTCTCTCCGCTCTCTGTGTTTCGGTGAAAGCCGGTACACGCGCTGATTTTCCGATGAAAAGGGAAACTCCAGGCCTTCGGCCCGTTCTCAGTGTCCCGGCGGGAGGAAGATAAACGTGAAGAAATGGAGTCTCCGAGGTACGCGGGGCTTTCTCTGTCGTCTCTCCCTCTCGGTTTTACTACATTTTCCCTGTAAGGTCGTCGCTGTGCAGCTGCTGGGGAGAACCAGTCTACGGGGTCAGAAAGCCGCGGTCGAGCCGGCCCTAGGTCTACACGGGGGACCTCGAGTTACTCCACGCTCGGGCTCCGGGTTCGGGCGCTGGGGCCGCGCAGCACGTCTGTCTGGCTAAGCAGAGGCCCGAGGCCTGCTCCGACGGGCCCTGGGACGAGAGGCCCAGGGGCGGCGAGGACGCGCCCGCCAAGACGAGCCGGGTCAGAGGCTTGGGCCTGCAGCCTCGATTCCTCCTTCTGTGGCTTCCGGGGGGAGTCACCCTGCTGAGGACAGCGCCGTCCTGGCCCCTGCGGGGGGCGAGGCAGCATCGGGGAAGGCCCCGCGAGGCGACACCGGTCCCTCGAGCGAGGCCGCGTGGTCCCCGGGAAGTCGGGGACCCAGGCCGCTCTGGGGGAGTCCGCGCCTCGGCCTGGGCTGGTGTCCTCGCTGGCCGCAGGGCAGGGGGCGGAGAGGCCCTCTCGCTGGGGGGCGGCCACTGAGCCCGCCGGGGCACATGGGAGCCCTCGGGGCGCCAGAGGTCGGGGAGCCGGAGGAGCGGTGACGACGGGAGAGCGGGCCTGGCCCCCAGCGACGGGCGGGACATGGGGTCCAGACGGTGACCCGCGATGGCCTGTGCGCTCGGGAGGCGGCGGGTCGGAGGGCTGAGCGGGCCAGGCAGGCGGCCTGGCCAGGAGGAGTGGGCGCGGGGCCGAGGGGGCTGAGGGGGCTGAGGGGACTGAAAGGGCCTGAGGGGGGCTGAGGGGGCTGAGGGGGCTGAGGGGGCTGAGGGGGCTGAGGGGACTGAAAGGGGCTGAGGGGGGCTGAGGGGGCTGAGGGGGCTGAGGGGGGCTGAGGGGGCTGAGGGGGCTGAGGGGGGCTGAGAGGGCTGAGGGGGGCTGAGGGGAGGTGAGGGGGCTGAGGGGGCTGAGGGGACTGAGGGGGGCTGAGAGGGCTGAGGGGGGCTGAGGGGGGCTGAGGGGGCTGAGGGGGCTGAGGGGACTGAGGGAGCCTGAGGGGGCTGAGGGGGCTGAGGGGGCTGAAGGGGGCCGACGGGGCTGAGGGGACTGAGGGAGCAGGGAGGCTGAGCGGGCCTGAGGGGGGCAGAGGGAGCTGAGGGGACTGAGGGGGGCTGAGGGGAATGAAAGGGGCTGAGGGGGCTGAGGGGGCCTGAGGGGTGCTGAGGGCTGAGGAGGCTGAGGGGGCTGAGGGGCCGAGGGGCTGAGGAGCTGAGGGGGCGCCCAGCGACACTAGCACCTTCTGCGGCGGGTACAGCCTCTGTCTCACACCCCAGGCCCCGCAGCCGCGCACCTTCCTGTGGAGGAGCAACCGCCCCGAGGGAAGCCCCCTTCCTGCCCCGCGGCCCAGGACGCTGAGCCGCGCGCCCCGGCGGGGACTGGGGGGCCTCCTCAGGTGCCGGCCCCGAGGCGACGGCAGGAAAGCCAGGCGGTGGCCGTGCGGCAGTCGTGGGGCTCGGGGCTCCCCCCGCTTACGAGTCACAAGACAAGAGCGCTGGGACCAACGACCTAACCTCCAGAGGGACAAGTCGAGAACGCGCAAGGCCCTCACAGCCCCTGGCGACCCTGGCGACCGGCGCCCGCAGGCAGAGGCCGAGGTCCCCCGGGAGCCCGCTGCCCTGCCGCAGGGCTTCGCCGGAGGGAAAGCAACCGCGGCTGAGAGGCCAAGGCCTCCGGGCCCCGGGGGTCCTGCCGAGCGCAGGAGAGGCCGCTTGACGCCGCGCCCTGCCCCCGCGGTCAGCCCCGCCAGGACCTGCCCGCCCGGCCCAGAAACCACCGCGTTCCCGGCTCCAGGCTGTGCCGCCTGCGGCTCCGGAGCTCGGCCTCGGCCGGGACCACGTCAGCGTCACTCTGAAGTGAAGGAGCCGGCTTCGGAGCCCTTGTCCTATCCCGGAGCCGAGGTGTCTCCTGTACCCGGGGTTCGTGCGCCTTCCACCGCGGCACCCCAAGGCGCCTCAACCTCCACCATCGCGGGGCGCGTCTTACCGTTTCAGGAGTTCCCCCCCCCCCCCCGGCCCAAGCTTCCCACGTCCGGCTCCTAAACACGCGTGACCCACACAGCAGCGCTGAGGGGGCCGCGGGCTGAGGGGCGCCGCGCAGAGCACTCGGCGGTTGTCCTCACGGCCGCACGGCACATGCTCCTGTCCGTGACCCGGAGGCTTCTGGAGCCTGGGGCAGCTGCTGGCTGCGGCTCCGAGCCGGGGGGCCCAGGCCTCGCCGTGTCCACCAGACGGGCCCGCGGAAGCTGCTTTGAGACCCGGTGGCTTTCTCGGGAGAGCGGCCCCGCCCGTGGAGGAAAGGGCGCCCCCAGGGAGGCTGCGCCCCCTCTCCTGAGCGCCCAGCCCGGCCTCTCCGCAGAGCTCCCCGTTCTCAGGCATCCCCTGAGCCCCGCTGCCGGGAGGCGGGTCCTGAGTCATCACTAAGGATCCACCTGATCTTCCCGTCCCCTCCCTCTTGGGAGGTTCGCTCCTAAGGAAGCTTATTCGCCATGAAAAGTGTCTGTCCTCATGCCCCTTCCTAGGCCACGGGAAGCCTCCTGGCCTGGGTTGATCTTGGAAACTCGGGGAACTGGCTCTCCCCGCCCCTTTAGGGAAGGAGACGGTGACCCGACGCTGTGCCCTTTGTCAGGGAGCCAGGGCGACTCTGGAGCCAAACTGCGAAGTCTGACAGACCCCGGGTCAGATAGAACTGGTGCCGTTTGGGCGGCTGCGGGTCGGGGCAGTCAGGGGTCTGGGCCAGTCAGAGAGGCTGGGGGTCTGGGTCAGTCAGGGCGCTGGGTCAGTCAGGATGGCTGGGTCAGTCAGGACGGCTGGGGGGCCGGGTCAGTCAGGGAGTCTGGGTCATTCAGGGCAGCTGGGTCAGTCAGGGCCGCTGGGGGGTCAGGTCACTCAGGGGTCTGGGTCAGTCAGGGGTCTGGGTCAGTCAGGGCCGCTGGGGGGTCGGGTCAGTCAGGGGTCTGGGTCAGTCAGGGCCGCTGGGGGGTCGGGTCAGTCAGGGGTCTGGGTCAGTCAGGGCCGCTGGGGGGTTGGGTCAGTCAGGGGGTCGGGTCAGTCAGGGGGTCTGGGTCAGTCAGGGGTCTGGGTCAGTCAGGGCCGCTGGGGGGTCGGGTCAGTCAGGGGGTCTGGGTCAGTCCGGACAGCTGGGGGTCGGGTCAGTCAGGGGGTCTGGGTCAGTCAGGGGTCTGGGTCAGTCCGGACAGCTGGGGGGTCGGGTCAGTCAGGGGGTCTGGGTCAGTCATGGCGGCTGGGTCAGTCAGGGGTCTGGGTCAGTCCGGACAGCTGGGGGTCGGGTCAGTCAGGGGTCTGGGTCAGTCATGGCGGCTGGGTCAGTCAGGGGTCTGGGTCAGTCCGGACAGCTGGGGGTCGGGGCAGTAAGGGGGTCGGGTCAGTCATGGCGGCTGGGGGCCCAGGTCAGTGAGGGCAGCCGGGTGAGTCGGGGCGGCCGGATCTCGCCTCAAGGCACCGTGCGCCCTGGTGGCTCATCCACGAGAGCGCACGGCCGTGAGCCTGCCCCCAGGACGGCGCAGTGCTGTGTCCCTCAGTGCTGAGTGTGCAGCGCGCGGCGCGTGCAGGTCTGAGGCGTCCGTGGCGGTGGGCGCGTGTGCGCTAAAGGGGGGATGTGGTGGCTCTCTCCAGGCAGCTGCGCCAGGAGCCGGCGCCACCGGCGGGCCCACCGCGCTCACAGGGCGGCTGCCGTTCTGGAGGGCGTGAGAGCTCGCAGGGTGCGGAGGACGCGGACGCTGCCTGGTGACGGGCCGGGGGGCGCCCGCTGGGCCGCATGGACGAGCTCCAACGGCAAACGCTCCCGGTGTCGCCCGCCCTGGGCGCCCACCCGTCCCTGGTGCTGGAACTGTTATGCGGCGGCGGCGTCTCCTGGGTCTTGATCACAATGACGATTGGAGACGCGACTCCCAGATTCTGTTCGAATCCGAGCTCTGCAAGGCCGCGAGCCCTGCTGTCACGTGTCGGTTCCTTCGCGTTTCAGCGCCGAGCGGTGGCGACGCGGGCCTGTGGCCGGGCAGCCTCTGCACCGGGAGGCCGACCGCGGGGCCCACGGAGCCACCCGCCCTTTCGGAGCCTCCTCTGCGACACGAGGACCTGGTTCCCTGAAGGGCGCGGCCGGCAGCTTGGGCCACGGCCCTCGACGGTCTCGACGGCAACCCCGGCCCGCGCAGCTCTGGGCCCGCACGCGGCTGCCTCCAGGGCCTGGCCCGTGAGCCGAGAACATGGCGAAAGGTGCTGGGCCGTCCCCTGCCTCACCGCCCCCAGGACGCCGCCTCTGTCCCGCCGCCCCCCGCCGCCTGTCCCCTCGGCTCCCATGGACCAAGGCAGGCTGCTAGGGAGGACCGGCGTGGCCGGAACGGAAGGGGCCTCACCCCGACCGCGCAGAGGACTCAGTCCCTCCGGACACTGTGGGTGCCGCGGAGACGACCCTTGCCCCCGAGGCTTCGGCCGAGGCTCCGACGCCGCCACTGCAGCCCCGTGCGAGGCCCCGAGGAGGTGGGGGTGAGCCACACCTCAACTCCTGGTGCGCAGACGCGGAGACATAAACGTTCACCGTGTGAGCTCAGAGGTTTTTATTTTATTTGATTTTTTTAAGATTTTATTCATTCATTTGAGGGAGAGCGAGAGAGCACGGGGTCGGGGGAACTTGCCACCGAGTGGAGAGCCCGAAGCGGAGCTCGATCCCGGGACCCCGAGATCATGGCCTGAAGGGAAGGCAGACGCTCAGGACACTGCACCCTAACCCTGGGGTCCGGGCTTGAGCCTCTCCGTCCCACGGCCCAGGGCCTCCGTCCTTCTCGGGGGCCGGGGCCTGGTATGACTTGACAAGGACTGTGCTGGGGGCAGAATCTGCTGCCAGCAGCAGGCGAGGCGCCAGGGGCTTTCCGGCTGATCCACGGCCTGGCGGCTGCCCCCCCCGCCGCCGCTGTCCCCAGCCGTGTCCCCGCCTGTCTCCCCGTCGGCCTCAAAGGCCCGAAGCACCCGCAGCCCCGAAATGCCGCCCTCTCTAGGGCGGGCTCCCGGAGCCCTCGGGGCCTCATCCGGAGCGTGAGGGGCTGCCCTGGAGCGGGCTCCCCCGGGGGGACCCAGGCCAGCAGCATCAACACGGGCCGGGAACACGGTAGAAATGCGAGTTCTCGACTCACGCAGATCTGCCCAGTCCGAAACTCTGGAGGTGCGGCCCCGGATTTAGGTTTTAGCCAGTGTCTGGCTAGTTCTGACACATACGAAAGTTCGAGAACCCCTGGGCTCCGAGCGCCCTAATCCCTTACAGCTCCATTAACACTGATCTTAGTAATTACGGGAAGCGTCTGTTGATCATGTGCAGGAATCGTAAAAGGACGTTATAGTCACTAGCACCGTGGCCTATGAAGCAGACACTCGTTATCTCCATCCCAGTGACATCTCTAGTATCTTGGCTTCTTAAGGGCAGGGGTGATTTTTTTTTCTAAATCTCTGAACTTCTTTAAACCTTGCGTAGGATTCACAGTTCCTTTTTACGTGTGTGTTGCCGTGTATTTGAGTTAGTCGGTCCTCAGTGTTCACAACGAATGAATGGGCAAATGGATTCATGAATAAACACAGTAGGAACGCACAGCTGCGGCCGTTAAGTACCGAGGCCCTTTGGAGGGTGGTGAGATGAAAGCGGGGACAGGTCGGGGATTCTCATTTCCTCTTAACTCGGTATTAAGAGGACGCCAGTCTGCTTCCCGCTGAGGCTGGTCTTGCTCAGAAGGTAGCCAAGCTCTTGGTTCCTACTGATTTCAGTCCGCGGGCATCCACTATGGAAGAACCCAATATGCGATTCATTCATGTTCTCTGGAGAGTGACCCCGGGGAAGAAATTATTTCACAGAAATAAATTCATATCTCAAGGGAATAAAGACTTGAAGTGGTATCGCAGACATATTCATGAGAGTAAGTCCTGTGCCTTCTAGAAACTAGAGGAGGGACCCTGAGGCCGTGCTGGGCTCCGTGGCTCACTCCTTAGACCTTGTGGTTGACTTTGTGAGGTTACGTGGGGTGGTCGCCGCATCCTCCCCAGATCCGGTCTTTTTGTCCATTAAAGGGATCAGCAGCATGTCTGGCGCTCGCAGGCATCTCAGTGATCAAGTCTACATTTGGGACTTCCTCCGACCTCGGCAGCACGTTGCACAGTACTCTGGGCTACTGTGACGTTACCCCGTGCGTGTGCATGTGTGCGTGTGTGCACACTTCTTTCTTTCCTCTCTTCTTCTTTCCTCCCTAACGATGGTAAACACTGTTCCAAGCTCATTGCAGATCTTTCCTCAGAATTATCCTGTAGGGAAGGTCTAGTTGCTGTAGGGATGAACACGATGAAGTGACAGCACCTTGCTTCCCGTCACAGTGCGGAGTTGGGATTCCAGCCCATTCCGTCTGACGCTAAGCCCAAGGCTTTTAACTGTGATTTTATTTTATTTTTTATTTTTTTTTAATTTTTTTATTTTTTTTTTAATTTTTTTTATTTATTATTATTTTTTTTTAACTGTGATTTTAAATGCTAATCTGACTAGATCAGAATTTGGGATTCTGATTGGGTCCATTTAATAGTGGGTGTGGTCACTGCCTCAGAATAGGCTAGAAACCCATGAACTTGTGTGACCCTCTTATTCTCCTTGTTTCCATGCAGCAGATGTTACATGACTACAGGCTTGGTCTATCCTCCCTCCCTCCCTCCCTCCCTCCCTCCATCTCTCCCTTCCTCCCTCCGTCCCTCCCGTCCCTCCCGTAGGTACGTACAAAACTCCCATCGACTCAGTCTTGAGCAGCTGATGGTAAGTTTGGCTTTAGAAGAGCTTCCTCTTGGGAAGCTCCTCTTGGGTTTAGGTTTCAAGCTGAGGCCCAGGTTACTAGATGGGTTTACACGGGGTATTAGGAACCAAGCCCAGTTATAAATAAGACGCGTATGTGTTTCATATAACAAGTCACTCCAAACTTGGTAGTCTCAAAGAATATGCATTCACCTCCTTACAGGAGTTCTGGAAGTCAGAAGTACAAAGTAAGCTTCACTGGGATGAAATCAAAGTGTCAGTGGGGCTGGACCCCTTGGAACGGCACCGTTTTCTTTTCTGGCTACTAGAGGCCACCTGCACGCCTTAGTTCATGGACCTTTCTCCATCTTCAAACCCAGCAATGCAGTATCTTTAAGTCTCCCCTTTGCTCCTCACCCTTTGCTTCTATAATCATATCTCCTTTCTCCGTCTCTGGCCCTCCTGCCTCCCTCTTTTAAGGAAATTTATAATTGCATTTGATTAACCCGGATGGCACAAGACACTTCCTCCATCTCAAGATCCTTAAATGGATCACATTTTAAAGTTTCTTTTGCTACTAAGGTACCATATTCACAGGCTCTTGGGATTAACGTATGGACATCTCTGGTGGGTCATTTAATCTGTCCACTATAATTTGCCCTCTGGTCCTCAAAGATTCATGTCCATCCCTCATACAAAATATACTCACCCTATCCCAACAACCCCAGAAGTTTCATTCATTGCATCATTAACTCAAAGTAAAAAAAGAAAAAAAAAACTCATCTTAAACTTCCTAATTAAAAAGTCCCAAATCTCATAATCAAAATCAACATGACTCATGCAATCTATCCTTGGGCAACGTTTCTCATCATCTATGGACCTATAAAACCGGGGAACAAATTCTCCGCTCCCGAAATATAATGGTGGTACAGACAGACATAGGATATCACTTGCAGACACGTTCAGGAAGGGAGCAAATGGAAAGGAAGAGGAGTCACTGTTGCCAAGAAAATTAGAAATGAAGCAGGAAAAGTCCACTGGGTTCCAAGGCCTAAGGATGATCTGTGACCTGAGACTTTAGTTGCAAGTCTGAGTCATCTTTCCTTCTTCAGGAAGGGTCGCGTATGTTTGCAGCGGAGTGATTTTATTGGTCTGTAGGATTCTGGAAGTCAACAGCCTTCTTTCATTTTATCTTTTCCCTCTCCCTTTCTGTCTAAGATGGAAGGGTTTCTGCTGGTATGAAATTCTCAGGATCTTTGTGGGTGCCCTGTGACTGTCCTGGGGATTCCCTCCACTAGACGGGAGGCTCCTCCACAGACAGATCCTGGACAAACCCATCTCTAGTCCTAACTTCTGCTTAAATCACGAAGGAGACCTATGAGGCATATGCATGATCCCCCTTAAGATCCCCCTGTGTAATTGAATATTGTGGTCATTTGCTCCTTCTGAGGTGGTAGCAAGGCTGCCCAGTCACATCACTGGCTTTCTCTCCAGAGCCGGCTTTCCTGACAGTGAATCTCCTCATTTTAGCATCTTTTGAATCTACAGAATTTCCCAAATCATCAAGTCTTAGTTCCTTCTAGTAATTCTTCTCTCAACCTATGTCTGTCTTCTCATGTTTTATTATCAGCATCGAGAAGAAAGCACTCTAGACCTTCGACAAGTTGCATGGAAGTTCCCTCAAGTTAAAGACCCAAGTTCACTGCTTAGAGCTCTACTTTCCACGTTACTGTAGGACAAGTCCAGTGAGCTTTCTGCCATTATATAAAAAAAGATGCCTTTTCCTATAGTTCTTACATACCCCTCGTTACCTTCCGAGCCCTCCCCGGGAGTGTCTTCAATGTCTGTTTTTCTACCAACAGCCTTTTTACGAAGGTTTAAGTATTCTCTAAGGTGATGGAGTTCTTTTTTATACCAGAGTCCTCATTTCCTTTGGAATCCTCACATCCATATTAAAAAAAAAAAAAAGATTTGTTTACTCATTTGAGAGAGAGAATGCACACAGGGCAGAGGGAAGGGAGAGGGACAAGCAGACTCCATGCTGAGCAAGGAGCCTGACTCGAGGCTCAATCCCAAGAGCCTGAGGTCATGATCTGAGCTGAAACCAAGAGTTGGACACTTACCCGATTAACCCACCCGGTGCCCGACATCCATATTTCTTCTAACAGTCTGTTCAAGGCAATATACATGTTTTCTATCATTCTGCTCAAAATTCCTCCAGCTTTGGCTTATTTCCCAATTCCAAAGCCATTTCTACGTGTTTGGTTGTTTGTTACACCAACACTCCTCTAACATGTACCAAAATCTGTATCAGTCAGGGTTAAACCAGAAAATAAGGAATCAGTAGCAGATGTATTTTGAGACTTATTGCAAGAAATTGGCTTAAGCAACTGTGGTGACTGGCCAAGTCCAAAATCTATAGAACAGGCTGTAAGGAAGGGCAGGCTGAACTCTCGGGCACAGCTGAAGCTGGTGTCCGCAGTTGGAATTTCTAATCTGGGAGATCTCAGCTCTGCTCTCAAGGCCTGTTAATTGATTGAATCAGGCTTACCCAGAATAGTTAGGAAGAAACCCATTTATTTAAGGCAAACTGATTATGGGCTCTAATCACATCTAAAGATGTCTTCATGGCGACTTCTAGACCATGGTGGGGATTACAGCCTAACCAGACTGACACGTAAAACTGACCGTCACACGATGGTGCCTAAATTCCTATTTGTCATTGTCCCTTGTTAGCAATATATCTTTTAGAGCCTTGAATAAGACGAACAAATGTCTGGACCAAAAAGCAAGAGGAGAACATTTCCCATGTCCCCTAATCATGATATCATCAACACCCCCACCATTGACACTAAGCAATATATTTAATGCAAGGATACTTAAAGCGATTAGAAAACAACATAAAATAACGCATATTTCGTGGTTATATTATATGGAAAAGACTAAATGTTTCATGTGAGTTCATAGGAAGAGTTAACTGTTGATTAAATTAAGAAGAGAAGGATCGAGAAAGTAGAATATGACGCAGCTGGGCTTGATTACAAGGTAGAAGGAAGAAGATACGGCTTATCAAGCAAGGGCATAGTTGGGAGATAGAGGTAAGCACAGAGAAAACCCTGAGGACACTGCGCTCCCTCACCCTTATCCTCAGGACCACGGAGATCGGCTGTGCCTGTTCTGGGGAAGCCTGGGCCGCAGAATTGATATCTGAAGTAACGTGTAAGGAAGAGTCCTGATGGAAACAGTCGACAGGAAAGGTGAATCTGGCAGACGTGGACACAATGGACGCGAAAGGGCAGCGGTTCCTGTACCACTGGGGTGGCAGGAGGAGTCAGGGGCCATACAGATGGGGTGGGGGTGCGAATGCACAATAGGAGGGAGATGCCAATGGCGCTTTGAAGCAAGATACAGAAGGCATGTGATCGAGCGAACGCTGGGGATGAAGAGTTGGCATAAGGAGAAATCGATGCCAACTATTTTGTATTGATCATACGTTGGATCGGGATTTTATGCTAATGCAATCAAGAGCCCACGAATCCTGCCTTCAGCCATCCAGGTTTCCTGCTTCCGAGGCCACTAAGTAAGATACTAAAGCCACTAAGAAAGGACGAAAGAGGAAGCAGAGTAATACTATTATTAGCAGACTTCTGCTTGTAATTCCAGCACAAAATAGCAGTAAGCTAGGATGAACCACGTGGAAAACTTTGTAAGGCACCAGAAGCAGCCTATATATAGCTTAGATCCAAAGCAGGCCAAACAGCTTTCTGTGTTTATTAAGTTCAGCCTGGATAGGCGGCCCTCCACTGCCGGCGTGGAGAGACCGATGCAGAGTGCACCCCGTGCCGGGGAAAGTGCTGATGTCTCCAGGCGTGAATGAAAAGAAGATATTCACAAAGGAGAGAAAAAAAGGGTTGCGCAGAGCATCTCTGGGCCTTGGCTCTTTTGGCCTAAATAAAGGAAACGGACTTGCAGCTTCAAAAGCAGTGAATGTTATTCCATCTGAAACTCCAGTCCTAGAAAATGTGGCAAACTCATCCCCGACCTTAACCAATCCCAGTATTTTTTGGTAGGTGGCGTTTCTTTCTTGCCTTTTTTCCCCACCCCCGTTCTATCCTGAGAGATAACTAAGGTCTAGGGGCGCCATGAGAGCCTGCCTTTCTACAACAGGTACATCATTTTGAGGCTGGTTAGTTGGCAAGATAGTGGCAACATTGAGAAAAGGCATGGAGGAGGGAATTCTACGTGGAGTGAGAGGTTGGCATAGCAGACAACGTGTATGCCCAAGATGACCTAGCACCTCACACTCAATGACGCTTCAATGAGGGGACCACGTGGAACCACTTCGTGTCCTGCAAGGTCAGCAGGAGAAAATAGTAGAGTCCAAGAGGAATGGCCTGCTGTGAAGAGAGCAGGCCAAGGACAGCTATGGCTTTAGGCCGAAGTCCATCCTGGTGACTCAGCAGGCCGGGTGCTGGGGCGTATGCACCCCTACCTCACTCCTCTCCGGCCCTCGAATCTGTCGGTGTCCCTATTGGCCACTGACCATAAAAAGCCTGCTCATGGGGTTCATGTAAGTCAGCCTGTGTGGGCACAGCGGAAGGTGGCGGAGATTTCAGAGGGGCAACCAGGTGTCGCGTGGCTAGACTGGGAGCTAAGTGGCGAGTGAGCTGATGGTTGGAAATGGCTCTCAGCTTGTCAGAAGAGCAGGCTTAGGAACAGGGACTTGGGATACAATTTACGGACTGTTCAATCGGGAAGAGAAGACCGCATTTTTACTGAATATTTATTTATTTATTTATTTATTTTTTAATTAATTTTTATTGGTGTTCAATTTACCAACATACAGAAAAACACCCAGTGCTCATCCCGTCAAGTGTCCACCTCAGTGCCCGTCACCCATTCCCCTCCAACACACGCCCTCCTCCCCCTCCACCACCCCTAGTTCGTTTCCCCGAGTTAGGAGTCTTCATGCTCTGTCTCCCTTCCTGATAATTCCCAACATTTCTTCTCCCTTCCTTTATATTCCCTTTCACTATTATTCATATTCCCCAAATGAATGAGAACATACACTGTATATTTATTACGTGCCAGGCGCAGTGCTAGGCACGTTCATGTTCCCTCATTTATTCTTCACAATAACTCACTAAAAAGAAGAATTGACATTCTGAGAGATTTGCTAGTTCATGGGCCTCATACTGGCAGCTCAAGAGCTCAGCATCTGTGTTTTCTCCGGCCTGCAGGGTGCTTTAAAAGTCAGAGGATTTCACATAAAAACGCAGGTTTCTGGCTTCCCTGGAAAAATCAGAAGATCTGGCATCCGCAAGCTTACCGTCCTGCAGGCTGGAATGGTGCGGTGACTTTCCTCTTGAGATTGGACACGGACTTTGGCACATTCTGCGTCCCTGCCTGTTTGTGTTGTAACATCCAGATGAATTGATTGAGATTATCTGCCAATTATTTTAGTTTGCAACTCTGATCTACGCCCTCTTATTCTACAGATGAATACATTAATTCATGGAGAGATTGGACGACTTGTTCAAAACTTCACAGCCAGTAACGCCACAGTCGGCCCTAGAACTTGTCTTAGGTTTCTGCATCAAGCTCTCTGTGGAATGTAAAAGCTGATTACTATGAATTTTACGGTGATCAAGGCAGTGTGGTGCTGGCTTGAAAACAGACAAATACACCATCAGAACAAAATAGAATCCAGAAATAAAGCCACACATGCATGGTCAACTGATTTTCAACAAACACGCCAAGGCAATTTAACGGGGGAGAGGAAAATCTTTTCAACAAATGGTGCTCGGATAACTGGGCTAAATGCATGGAAAAAGTAACATCTACCCCTACGTCTCACTATACACACAAATTAATTCAAGATGGACCATGAGATGTAAAAGCTAAAATTATAAATTTTCCAGAAGAAAACAGCAGAGCCTGCCTTTGCAACTTGGAAAAAAAAAAAAACACAATAATTTATTGGAGAGGACACAAAATGCACCGACCATAAAGTAAAACGAGTATTTAGAAGGATGGTTGCGCTTCTCGCATGAGATAACGTAAGAGGGTCAGGAGCGCTGGGCCTGGAAACATGAGAAAGTAGAGACGCTGAAGAAGCAGCGGCAAGAGATAAATAGAAAGGGGTTGGCAGAAATACGGCGAGAGGTTAGGATTTCCGGAATCTTCCCCAAGGCTCCAACAGCGGCCTAGGTAATTTGGGCCTGTAAAGTTTATTTGGAAACTTACTAAAAGCCCCTTCTCGGAGGCTTCAGGAAACTAATGATTCCCATTACAGAAGCGATTTCTTTTGGAAGCTTTGGACCCCCTCAGCGCTTTGTTTGATTCTCTGTCTGTGGCGTGCTCTGAAGCCCCGTATGTTTCTCCCCAGTCTTCGTCATACCAGGATTTCTGGCCTTGACCCTCAAACTCTGTTACGGCCACAGCTCCACACAGCGTTGGTTTAAAACAACCCTGCGTTTATGACGTAGAGGATCCCGCGCTCGGAAACACCCGCAGTCTTCTTTCCTGATTGGATCGATGGGTGGGGTACAGAGAAGGGTGAGGACAGAGTGAATGCGCTGGATTCCCATTTCCCCCTTGCCATTTGGGTGCCGGGTCTTCTCAGCTACGTAAGCAGACATTGGATTTCCTGATGGTGAGACTTTCCTCTCTTCCCTCCTAAAATGTTCACTTTGGTGAATTGTCGTATCCGTATATTTTTAAAGATGTATTTATTTATTTGAGAGGGGGAGAATGCATGTGTGCGTAAATGGGGACGGGCAGCGGGAGAGGGACAGAGGGGGAATCCTCCAGCAGAGCTCATTGTGGGGCTCCACCCTGGACCCTGAGATCATGACCTGAGCCGAGATCAGGAGTTGGCTGCTTAGCCCACTAAGCCACTCAGGCGCCCCAGAATTATTGTGTTCTCGATTCCCTTGTGGCGACCATTCATCTTCCTCTATCATATACGTGATTAAGAGTAGAGTTCTTCCAAAGGAACAAGTGAAAAACCAGACAAATACAGAGAACAAACCTGTGGCTGCCTGGAGGCAGGTAGGAGAGAAGATGGGTGAAATAAAGGGTATAAACGGGTACAAACTTCCCATTATAAAATAAGTAAGTCCTGCAGATAAAAGAGCACAGCACAGGCAATATAGTCAATAATGTTGTAACGAGGTGGTAGGGTGACAGCCCGTGACTACGCTCATCGTGCTGAGCGGTGAGTAATGCGTAGACTTGTCAAATCAATATGTTGTGCACCTGAAGCCAATACCACAGTGTGTGTTAATGATACTTCAATAAAAAAAAAAAAATCAATTAAAAAAAAAAAAGAGTAGAGTTCCTTCTGGATGATGGAGCTCTGCTTCTGAAAAAGTGTATTAATGAATTTTTTTTTTTGTTCTATTGCTTCCAAAATTCAGTAGTGTTTTCCGACAGAACAAATCTACCATTTCCACTTATAAGCCGTCTTCAGTTTCCTTTTTTTTAATTTATTTTTTTTAATAATAAATTTATTTTTTATTGGTGTTCGATTTGCCAACATACAGAATAACACCCCGTCTTCGGTTTCCTTAATAGAGTCTCGTGTTCTGGTCCTCAATCTGCTGTCTCTTCCTGCTCCTTGGAGGCCATCACTTCTGTGTTTATTATGCCCTGAGGACTTTTTTCCACGTCTTCTTTGCCCTGAAATTTAGTGAACATTCGAATTCCGGTAGCAAGACGATGACCGCCGTCTAATCTCCTTTCCAACTTCATTTCCCTTTTTAATTACCTCTTATAGAAATATATCTGAAAAAAAAAATTAAAAAAAAGAAAAAAACAAACAAAAAAAAAGAAATGTATCTGAGTTCCTTGGAGAAACGAACAGCCGGAGAGGAGTTCAGCTCCTAGGGGAGGAGGGACGTAGGGACACAGAGTAGCGCACTGGGCATGTGTCCGCTCCCCACTCAGCCTCGTAGGCCGCTCACCTGCTGTCTTCACCAAGTGGTCAAGGCTACGGCCACGTAAAACGTGTCTTCTGATGAACAACCGAGAAGGTGCAAAGTGAACTAGGCGGTGTCAGCCTTTCTTCCTTGTAGAACACGTTGAGGGAAACGTGACCTGAATGAGCAAGGACCATGGATGCAACACAGGGACATGTCAATGCTGGAACTTTCTGCGGGACGGGCTTTTGTTGAGGCTTGCGTCTTCTATCTGCGCTCTTCTATGGAGCTGCTAGTACTGTTTTCATTTGAAATCAACCCAGGATGTCAAGGAAAAGGGAGAAAACGCTTAGGAAGAGCGTGTGAATTCAAACCGAAGCAGACTAAGCAGTGAACATTGCTCTGCACGCCCCCCTCCGAGTTCCTCCAGGTTCTCCTCTCCCTCATCGACATCGGACTCGTTTTCCTAAGGCACAGTGTGGGGTTCCCCAGCTTTGATAAGCTGATGTGTTACAGTTCTTTTTTATATTATATATATATATATATATTAAATATTAAGGTAGTATCACAGATAATTTGGGAAACAAGAAATCATTAACAAGCAAAAAAGTATTATCCGTGGGTTTGCAGCGGGTTCCGGGCTGTGTCCTTTGGACACGTTTTGCCATTTTGTCATGCGAGCTGCCGCGAAGTTTGGGATTATCCTTGTTTTACAGACGGGGCTGAGAAAATCAGATAACGTGCCTGGGGTCTGCCGCTGGGCAAGTACAGGACTAGCATCACAAGCAAGTCTGTGGGGGCGCCTGGGGGCTCAGTGGTTGAGCGTCTGCCTTTAGGGCGTGATCCTAGGGTCCTGGAGTTTGAGTTCCCCATTGGGCTCCCTGCGTGGAGCCTGCTTCTCCCTCTGCCTGTGTCTCTGCCTCTCTCTGTGTCTCTCATGAATAAATAGATAAAATCTGTTTTTTTTTTTTTTTTTTTTTTTTAAGCAAGTCTTCCGGACCCTGCAGCACACATCCGTTCTGTTCTTGCTGGGCTTCCTTGTGGCTTATTGGTCCGAGAGCAAGTGAATACCCGACCGAGCTGAGTTCTACGCTTATCAGTGAGGACAGTTAGAGACGTGAAGCTGACTTCCTGGGGATGACAGCAGGGGCACTGAACTTTTTCTGATCAGGGGATGATGACACGATGGAAAGAACGTTCTGGAGAGATGAATGGCTCACGGCGTGACACCAGATGGCCTGGGGGAAGGGTGACTAGGTGCAAGGACAATAGCCCGGGAGCCTACTGCTGGGATCCAGACATGATGCCATGAGGGTCTCAGCTGAGCCTTTTATCACTTTACACAGTTTTCACTTTCTTTTTCGAGGTCACCGCAGTTTTCACAAGGACAGTACCGCAGTGTCGCTCCGAGACTTACCATTTTGGATTACCTTGGTTCCATTTTTTTTTTTTTTTTCCTTGGTTCCATTTTTAACCCTAATATGTTCTCTGGCCTCAGGGTGACTGCAAGTGAAATATGGTCTCTTAGCCGCTCTTTTTTAAACTCCCCGATCCCATTCATCCTTGGAGCTCGTTTAGTCGCTAATTAGAACACAGGAGATGCTTCCTACACAGGCCGAGGCCTAGGCCTCCGCCCGTGAGCCCTTGGCTGGGGGAGGTGAAGTATTCGGGCTGCGACCCGGTGTCTGTCCTGCCCTGGGAACTGCAGACGGGCTGGGCTCCATTCAGGGGGGTCTGGGCCCGGGCAGCCTCCTGTCGGCACCGCAACCGCCCCCCCCCCCGGGGGACACCCCTCCCGCAGCTCTCGCACACGCTGTGGTCCAGGAGCCCTGCTGACCTGCCCCAGCGGCGCTTGGCGGTCGGCTGGAGCCCCAAGCGACACGTTTCCTGTCCGATTCGATCAGTGCCCATTGTTTACTGTCCTGTTTAGCCGAGCATCGCCTGAAACTCTGAGGTATTGCAGGGCAGCGGCCAAGTCAGCCGGTCTACGGGCTGCAGCCGCCAAGCGCTGCGTCGGGCCTCACCCTGCGTGGAGCCCACAAGCCAGAAGGCCGGCACCTCAGGGGAAACAGGAATGTTAGGTTGAAAGTGTCTTAAACACTTGGGAAGGTGAAGGCCCACCCACCTGCGTCTCCCCCTGGGAAGGTGAGGGCCACCCACCTGCGTCTCCCCTTGCTGGTCACACAGCTCCCCTTTCTTGTCACCATGAAGTGCTGATGCTTTTTCGAGGTAGAATCCTATATGGTGATAAGACTCAGGGAAATTTGAAGAAGCAAACAGTAACCTTTGAAACTGATAGAGAAAAGCAAAATGCCCCCCTGTTGGTCACCCGCTCCACGCCCCATACTTAGCCTCTAAGAACTTATAAACCTCCCTTCTTGCAAGTAGCCTTCTCCTTCTTCATGGATTCCAAGCCTTCCCACACGGCTGACCTCCGGCATAATTATAGAGCCCCCAAGTGTGGTAACAGGGCACTATGTCCTAATTTATCAAATTCTGGAGACACTGAAGGAATTCCGTATTTGCCAATTCCTTGCCCTTTGTATTATGAAGGAAGACAGTGAGGTTAGCTCCCTCTAGAGGTGTCCACTTGCAAATGTTGGTGAGCCTCCGGGTGAGCTGGGGATTGGAAGCTACTAGAATCGGAGCCCCTGAAGGCCGACCCCTCATCTCCAAGGACTTTGGGGAATCCCATGGTGGCATCTCACAGGCATGGGTTCAAAAAACGAATTAGCAGTAGGAGAAGATGCAAAAGGAAAGGAAAGTAAGACTGAAGGCAAAAGCACCCCTCATTCCCCGTCCAATTTTAGGGTCTGGTTTGCCCTCCAGTGTCCATGTCTCCCTATGCAAAATTTATCGCAATGGGGATTAAGTAGAAGGTTTTGGGAAACAATTTTGTTAAGTCTTCAGGAGGATGGACTTTCATCCTTGGATCTAGGGCGTAGTTAGAGAATGTGCGTTTTCCACAATGAAGGTCTAGGTGTAGGAACGCAGACACAGGCTGATGAATGCTTTATGCATAAAATTATCCAACTTGGAAAAAGGCACCTTGATCCCTTCACTTCTGGAAAAAGAGGTTCGATTCCCCAATATTCCCAGCGCGATCTGCTCAAGCAATTACAATGACCACGTCATCACCCTCTGACTAAGGCTCCTCGCCAGTCTCAGTCACGTCCTGGCTCTGTTCCCTTCCAAATGTATACTTCAGAGAGGCCCAAATATCATGAGAATAGTAAGGGGAAGTAACATTTTTGAAAGGAAAACCCCGAGGGTATGACCCAAGCATATAAAAATGGGCAAAGTGAGCAAGTGACTTAGCCTATGAGACATTTCCACTGCTTCTTGTTTTCACTTTGTAGGCTCTTGGGTCTTGGTGTCATAGTCATGTTGTCCTTGTGGGAGTTTCCCTTCTTATTTGCACTGAAATATGACTTGACTTCCCATCAGTAGAAGGAACTTCAGTGGGGTTAGGTTATAGGTAGAAACTAGTCTAGGCTCAGAGGTAATGGATTTCATGATTGATATGAAATTCCTGTCGTGGTTACAGGGCAGGGGTAGAGGAAGCTCAGATGCCAAATGCTCACCATCCTAGAACATCTTGCCCTCTTCGAAGTGACCTCTGGTGCATGTACACCTAGTTTTATGTGTTTGTTCCCTAAACTCACTGGGAACCCCCCGAGTAATAGGAACGGCGACCACCTATGCCTACCATGCATTATTATGATCATTTTACGTACATTTGCTTTTCACCACAACCCTTTGAAATGAGTTTATCACCTGTTTTAAAGGTGAGGAAACCGAGGCACAGAAAGTTCAAGAAAATTGTCTGAGGTCGTAATTGGTATGTGGTTGACTCAGAATTTAAACCCAGGCAGCGTGGATCTAGGAGCCCTGCATGTAACCACTACTCCATGGTATTTCTTTAACTAATGCGACAGGTATTCTGATCTCTCCAAGGGACCCATCCCCTCACACACTTCAACCTTAATAACTCTCTCCTCCCCCCTTCCCTTTTCCTCCTCCTCCTCCTTCTCCTCTCCGTCTCCCTTTCCCTCTCCTCTCTCCCCCTCCTTCCTCCCTCCCCCCTTTTCTTTTGAAAAAGACGCAGAAAAAAAAAAGATATGCAAACTCCAAGACCTCTCAATAATTGATTTCATTCTCCCTATTAGACTTCCATTAACACTACTTTCTAAGGCTCATGTTCTAATATTAAAGTGCATAAATAATAAGTTAATAAATTATATGAGCAAAACAGGAAATGGTCTAAGAAGGTTAGACTCAGAATCCTTGGTAGAGAGAGGAGAGGAAAAGAGGGGTAAGACAAAAGAGCAGCGTCAAGGCAAAGTAATTTGGGTAAGTAGTAGAATGTCATCATTTCTAGAATTTAGGTTATAAATTTAGGTTATAAAATTAATGACTTGAGCCATCAAGTATTTTGTGTCTATTACATGTATCTCAGGCACAGAACTGAGCACTAGAGATAAACAGGTGGTTAAGGCATCATCTCTTTATCTAAGAGCTGTATGTTTATCACGAGAAAATAAATAAGTGGGAGCAAACTGAACTTTATGGATTTAGCCTCCTGGGCCTGGTTTCTGTCCGCTCCCGCCCACTCTTCCCCGGGGAGGAGGAGTGACTTTCTGGTGTGTGCGGCTTAGCCCCTTCTAGGATCTTCTTGGTGTGTGTCTGCCGGGAAGAAGCCTGCCTCCCGTCTGCTGCCTGGGCCGTGGGTCGGGCTGGTGGGGGAGACCCGGCCCCTGTGATGAGGCATGTGGCTTCCCAGCTCCGTCTGGGACGAGCTGTGTGAGGTGGCTCCTTAGGGACAGGAGCAATAAGCCCGTTTTTGCCACACAAACACACGGCATGTGTTCCAATCGGATTTTAAATAGCAATGAAGCTAACATTTTAGTCACCATCTGTACCCGTATTCCTGACTTTCAATTATATTTGAACTCACAGAGGCCTATTTCTTGACTATCCTCGAGCCTGTGGACACATAACGCTCCTGGTGTTTTACAGCACCCAACAGTCCCTCAACAACCCCATTCTAGAAGTGGGCGGAGGAGATTGATTCAACCCTGGCCCGGCAGCGTCCTCATTGCCAAGGAGAAGTGAGTAATAGTTTATGATTCATGGGCTGATTGGTAATCACTACCAGGATTACCAGAAATTCGTCTGGAATGTTTTGTAAAGCTTAAAAAAATAAAAAAAATAAAAGAAAAGAAAACCCTTTAGCATGTGTTTCACTGTTTTTAGTAGCTTGTCAACACCCTAGAAACTGAGGTTCTAGCTGACAAAACTCTGAGGGTGAAATGTGTACTGAATTAGGGTAACATCCAGAGACCGAGTCCCAGGTACATGGTGGAGGTGGGAAGGGCTCTTAAACTTTTCTCACCGATCTGTCATTTCTTTGTAAGCTCATTTGTCAGTCAGGAGGTATTCGGGGCATCATAACCACTGAGAAATCCCTGCTCCTCCTTTGTTACCCCACCGCCCTCTGTGATGCGGTGCTATGCGGTGGCCTTCCAATCCTGTGTCCTCTTGTCTACATCTCCAGAGGGTAAACGCTGAAAGGGCAGGCATTGTGGCCTGCTCACCGTTGTGTTGGCCCTCACGAAATAGTTATGGAGAGGAAGGAAGATGCTGATTTACTTTGAAGCATCCTCAACCAGGATGGAAACAGGTATCCAAAGAAGACAGGAACAGAAGAAATAACCAGAACTTTGGAAAATAGACACCGAACGACAGAGGATGAAATGTATGGGTATGGTGTGTACCATACTGGAATGTACCAGATGGTGTGTTCCATAAGTGGAGTCTAACTCATTTTCTTTACCAGTTCAAGTCCTGGTGTTTGCATATTGATACGATATTATGGAATGAGAAGACGATGGCCAGCAGGAACAAATTAGTTCCAGCAACGCTATTAGTAGGGATGATTCCAGATGACTAAATATACCAAACAAGAGCTTCCAGGAACGCAACGTGTAGGTTTGGACACGGGTATATGGCTGTGGGATTCAGGAACTTGGGAAAACTTTGGCGGATGGTATTAAAAAAGAAAAAAACAAGCTCAAGATGGAGTCATTTGCCTCTCAAGGCAGTTTCAACCTATCTCATGAGTGCAGCCTTTTAAAAATCGATCTGAAATTTCCTGATCTGCACTAGTGGGGTCATCTGTGTGATTTAAAAAATAATAATAGGGCAGCCCCGGTGGCGCAGCGGTTTAGCGCCGCCTGAAGCCCGGGGTGTGATCCTGGAGTCCCGGGATCGAGTCCCACGTCGGGCTTCCTGCGTGGAGCCTGCTTCTCCCTCTGCCTGTGTCTCTGCCTCTCTCTCGCTCTCTCTGAATAAATAAATCTTAAAAAAAAATAATAATAATGATAAAAACCCAAACCAAAAAACAAAAACAAAAAACAACAACAAAACCCCCCTAACATTTCCTTCCCTTGCAAAAGAAGATTCCCCAGCTTGAACAATCCTTCCCTGTCCTCCCTGCCCATCTCCTCCTCTCCCTTTCTCTCCCCTCCCCTCTCTTCTCTTCTCTCCTTTCCTTTCCTTTTGCTAAGAACTTCCTTGCCCCACCCTCCTGCCTCTACGGTCCTACCATTTCTTACAGCTCTGTAAACTCATTCACCATTCTTGCTAAATGGGGTGCTACCCAATTCATGAATGACTTTATAAAGCCAATTAGATCTTCAAATTTATTTGATTTAATTTTGTTTTTTAACAGTTTTTTTTTTTTTTTTTTTTTTAACCAGTCCTATCTACAGGATACGGGACCTGTAGAGAGGGATGAAAAGCTTAGGCTTTCTTAGCCTGAAGAAAACAAAGTGAGTACAAATTCAATAATGACTCTAAAACACATGATGATTTATTCTGTGGGGCTGCAGATCCCACAATGTAGACATGGCTTGATACGTTACTCTACAAACACTTCTCAACATTTACCCCGGAAGGGTTTAAATAAAACATTTTCACATCTATTTTGTAATGCACATTATTGACTAAGTTAAAGAAGGAAGTGGAAACTTGTGCCATATGGAATTTGATTTTGTGTGGAGCATTCGAAATGATTGGTTGACTTAGTTGATTAGGAAAGGACATAACATGAGCATGGGTGCTGGGCTACTATGACCCAGGCAGATAGTGAGAGCTTGATGCAGGTGGTAAGAAGGATTGGGTGATGACGAGAATGTTAAGGAAAAGACTGTCACCCAATGTGAAAATAGAAAAATTAATGGAAAATGAAAAATAGTGAAAACAAAAAATTAAACCCCACCCAGAAGGTAGGATTGTTAACATATAAAAGACGACATGTTCTAGAAACTAAAGTTTCTAATGGTCATCAATGGCTGCTAATGATGTCGTAGAAACTGTAGGCTTCTCAGGCCTTCGCATCTTGAGGGTTAGTTCCCCCAAACAAATTGATAATCCCAACAACTCCAAAATCTAATTATTAGGAAGGTGAGCCACTTTTACTCCCTTGCGACCTTGAGCAGTTACTGCTTCTTTGAGTGTACATTGTTGAGGCCTCTCCTCGTCCTCCGGCAATGCTCCCTCCTCACTGTCTCAGCCTGTTCCCTAACAAGGGTCAACATTCACTGAGTTTGCAACGTGACATGTAGGCCTGTGCTAAGCTCCTGTGCTCATCGGCCCATTAGTCTTCGTCTAATGCATTTTATGGATTAGGAAAGTGAACCTCAGAGAGGCTAAGAATTCATTCGAAGAGACAAAATTATCAAGGAGCTGAGCTGGATTCAAACTTAAATCCATTTGACTCAGGATCTGTATTTCTAAAACATCAAATTATGCCACTCCCATCCTTGGCCTCTTGCCGGCGCTAATCTTACTGCCCTAACCCAACCACCGCAGATTCTGGAGGAAGCCGAAGGAGATGGACAGGCACCCACGGTGTCTGTTGCACTAAGCATCTGGTCACGCATCATCCGAGCTTTTGGTCTTGCCAATCTATTGGCTGCAAAACGATATTATTGTGATTTTCATTCTCATTTCCCTGATTACTAATGAAGCTGATCCTTCTTGTTGTATTTGTTGGCCATTATTTGTGTTTCATGTAAGGTGCCTATTTCTATCTTTGGCTTATATTTTATTAGGTGTTTTTAACTTTTTTTCTTATTTATTGGTAGGACTTCTTTGGTCATTCTGCATATGTGGCACAGAAAAGCTAAGCTGTTGATCAAACCTATTTTTCTTCCATAAAGGGCGTCCAGCTAGACTGTGCTCATCCTCCTTTGCAGTTAGATGAGGTTATGTGCCTGACTTATGATGGATGGAATGTGAGAAGAAGCAAGGCACACCGCTCGTCAGGCCTGTCCCAGAAAAGCCTTCCCTGTGATCTATTCTTTGTCTTCCCCCATCTGCCAGTTGGGCACTGATGATACGTGGATCTTAGCAGCCAAGTGGTGAAGATAGCAGAGCCTTCTGCAGCCCAGGGCCCCAAATTACTGAGTTAAGGAAAACTCTCCCAAGCACAGACTAGAATTTATATGAGTAAGAAATTAAGGTCTTTTGCAGTGATCTACCTTTCTTGATTTCAAGATTTACTGGCCAAAGTCATAGTTGATCTTCATACAGGATACTGACCTGTTTCAAATTACATGAGGTACAAATATCCTGGATTGGAACATATGGTTATGTGCATGGCAAACACGGTCTTATTAATATTAAAAATTCACTTTACCCACTCAGTCATGGACAGAACTGGAAAACTACGGGCCTAGTTCATAGGAACAGGACATGACTCAAGGCATCTATTCGTGGCTCAGAATGTGGATCAAAATACAGTTGACCCTTGATCAGTCAGGGGTTAAGGACCCCACCACTCCACACAGTAGAAAACCCACATGCAACTTTTGACTCTTCAAGAACTTAACGACTTATAACCTACTGTTGACCAGACGCCGTAGCAATAACATAAACAGTTAACTAACACGTATTTTGTAAGTCATATACATTATTTACTGTATTCTTATAATTAAATGAACTAGATGTGTTAAGAAAACATAAGGAAGATAAAATACATTTATAGTACTGTATTTGTTGAAAAAAATCTGTGTATGAGTGTACTTTGCTGTTCAAACCATTTTGTTCAAGGCTCAACCACACATGCATTTTCTAGGCAGACAAATGCCAAGAGGACCCTAGAAGAGGGTGAGCCACACAGAATGCAGGTCCAAATCGAAAAATCACTCCTCTTTCCAGGAGGAGAGTGAGCAGAGAGAAGCCAGGACCAGGGGCTAACCCTGATGGAGATACGTCTTCCTGGAACATGAAATCTGGAATGGAGGACTCTCCTCCACATGGAACGTGGATCTTAAAGGGTTACCAGCTGCCACTGTGATCACAAAGACTGTGCCTGAACACATAGCTAGTGGGAGTTGGACTTCCTCATTTTAAGGAATAAGAATTAACTCTTTACTATTCAAGGATTAACTCTTTATTATCCTTCACCCTCAAAAAGGAAGAAAAATATTGATGAGCTGCAATGTAGGACTGGATGTTTATAATACCTAAGTAGGAAAGGCCTGAAAGACGGGAGAAAGTCCTGCTTAGCAAGCACTGTAGTGAGGCTAGTTATCTGAAAATAGAAGATACTTGTAATACAAGATATTTAAGGAATCGGGGGATCTGAGCCTGTATCATGGCTTTAATTTAGTTGAGTTCTCCACTAAATAATTTTTTTCTGAGATTATGTAAAGCATTTAAAAGACCAATATAGATAGGAAAGTAAAAACTTTTTTTTTTTTTTTTTTTTAAGAGCAGGGCATTATTAAACTAAGGTCGTTAACGACGATGGTAGTTAGGAGTATGCCCTTTGAAGTCACACACAACTGGATTCAAACCTGGATTTTGTCACTTACTGTTTGGAAAAGTTGGATATTGGAACAGTCACTTTCTTTCAGTCTCTGTAACATGGGAGTGACATGGTACATACACTATACATACACTGTACACTATACGTGGTACACACAATTATTTCAAGACTCAAGTGAGGTTTAAAGAGTACAATATACTTAGCACAATATCTAGACCTGGTAGGAACTTAATAAACGGTGGTCATTATCACTTCCAGTCACAGGTCTGCTCAAATGAGATAATGTATGTGAAAAATACTTTGTAAATGAAAATACTGTGGCTCTCTGCTCTTTGAACACTTTTTCCTGCCTCTATAAAAGCACTTGTCACTCTTTCACATTATGGTTGTTCCCAGCTATTGGGCCTGGAAGTCTGATACAGACTGTGATTCAAGGGGAGGGAGCTGGTCTAAGTGTCAGGGCCCATGAGCACCATTGAGGACGTCCAGGAGAAAGGAGGAGAGAGGGGCAAAAATAGGCACTAGAACTAATGAGACTATATCATTGATTACATTCCAAAATGAGAAGTGGCGTTGCCCTTGGACTAGGCCAACAAGAGCATGTAAAGATTTTTGAGTCATCAATGCAAAGAGCTTGGATCCCTAATTTTGGGCATGAACATAAAAGGAACCCTACTACACACCTTTGTCTACTTGTTTTCTTCTAACACCACACATTCAAATATAGATGTCCAATGTCCAGCCAGGCCCCAAATTGGGGTCACCATGATAAATATTATTTTTTGTTCTTTATCTCTAGTATCCAGCCCAGTTCCCAGAATATGGTGAGGTAATAGTACATGCTAATTCAGTACATTAATTTAAAGATATAAGATGTTATGTGTTCACTTTGGCTAGACCCCTTGTTTCTTAGATATTCCTCAGGGGACCCTGCATTGCAAGGATAACAGAAACAAGCAGAGGGCTATAGTGATATGTCACTTCCACCATCAGAATAATGGAGAGATATATGTGATGATGAGAAAAAGAGCTCTTCTATGAGGAATTGGCTCTCATATGAGGGAATGAGTTGTGGACAGGATGGGAAGGAGCGGGAGGTGGGGCGGGCATTAAGCAGAAACTGCATGACCACCTGAGGGCAATGCAGGGATGCCTGCACTGAGGCAGAGTTGGACCATATCATCGTCCTCACCCCAGGTTAGAGCAGAACTACCTGTGGATGGGAGTTTTTTTTAAAAAAAATCATTTCTGGGCTTTCTCTTCAGAAATTTTTATTTAATGGATTTGAATTGCATCTAGGCATCTCTCAGTTTTAATTAACATATAGTAAAGGCACCCATTAAAGTGCAAATGTGGATGAGTTCTGACAGGCATAAGGCACATATCATGATCAAGGTCGAACATTTACATGACTCCAAACACAACCCTGAAAATGTCCCTTAGATTCTTTGTGGTCACTTGTTCCCTTCTCGGTTCCAGGCCTCAGTGAGCTGATGTTTGTCACAATAATAAGTTTGTGTGATCTAGATTTGATATGTGGCATCTGTAGTATGAACTCATGAGTCTGGCTTCTTTTCTTCGGCACTTTTTTTTTTTTTTGAGGTCCATTCATATTTCCAGATGAATCAAATGGTTTGTTCTTTTTATTGCTGTGTAACATTCTGTTGTATAGGTTGTCCACAGTTTCTTATATGCATTCACTCAGTGATAGGTACATGGCTTGTTTTGATTTTTTGCCTATTATGAATAAAATTGCTTTTAATATTTCTATGCAAGTCTTTGTGTGGACATTTTTATTTCCCTTGGTGAAAAACCTAGGACTAGAATTATTGCATTGTATGGTAATATCTCTATAACTTTAAAGACTGTCAGATTGTTTTCCAAAGTGGTTGTACCAGTTACGATTCTTGCCAACAGTATGTGGCAATTCCAGTTGCTCTACATTCTTGCCAATACGTGGCCTTGTCAGTCTTTCTAATATTATGTAATTTAATTAAGTGTGTAGTAGAATCTTATTGTAGTTTTAATTTTTGTTTTTCTTATACTAATCATATTTTTGTGTGCCATTTAGCCATTTGCATATTCTTTTTTCTGATGTGTTTGTTCAATCTTTTGCCCATTTTTTGTCTTCTTAAGTTTTAAAAGTTCTTTATGTATTCTGCATACAAATCCTTTGTCAGGTGTATTTTTAAAAAAAATATTTTATTTATTTATTCATGAGAGACATAGAGAAAGAGGCAGAGACACAGGCAATGTGGGCACACTCTGAGCCGGGACCCTCAGGACCCCCGGGGCACACTCAGAGCCAAAGGCAGACATTTAACCACCGAGCCACCCGGGCATCCCTGTCAGATGTAAGTATTATAAAATTTTATCCCTGTAAGCATTTTGCCTTTTAAATTTTCTTAAAAGTGTTTATTATAGGCTGAACCAAGTCCTTCTAATACTTACATGTTGAAGCTAACTCCCAGTATTTCAGAAAGTGACAATATTTGGAGATACAATCTTTAGAGAAGTGATTAAGATGAAATGGGGGGACACCTGGGTGGGTCAGTGGTTGAGCGCCTGCCTTCCACCCAGGGTGTGACCCCGGGGTCCCAGGATCAAGTCCCGCATTGGGCTCCCTACAGGGAGCCTGGTTCTCCCTCCACCTGTGTCTCTGCCTCTCTCTCTCTGTGTTTCTCATGAATAAATAAATAAATAAAATCTTTATAAAAAAAAAAAGATGAAACAGGGTGGATAGTATTCCAATCTGACTGGTGTCCTCACAAAGAGAGGAAATCTGGACATGCAAGGAGACACCAGGAACACATGGGTACAAAGGGAAGACCATGTAAGGAGACAGAAGGTGGCCATCTGCAAGCCAAGAGAGGTCTCAAAAGAATCCAAACCTGCTGACGCCTCAATCTTGGCCTTCTAGCCTCCAGAACTATGAGAAATAAATTTCTGTTGTTTAAGCCACTCAGACGTTTGTTATAGCATTTTGTTTTGGCAGAACTAGCAAACTAAAATAGTATCTTTTGAAACATAAATATTTTCAGTTTTGATGAAGTCCAATGTATTGCTTTATTTGTTTATGGCTTGTGTTTGTTATGCCCTATCTGAGAAATCTTTTTATACCTTAAATTTGTAAAGATTTCCTCTTGTGTTATTTTCTAAAAGTTTTATAGTTTTAGCTTCTACATTTCAGGTTCATAATTGATTGAGAATTAATTTTTATATATGGTATGAGGTAAAGTTGGATTTCATTTTCCATTTCAAGTGGTTATCCAGCTGCTCCAGCACCATGTGTTGTAAAGACTGACTTTTCCCTGTTCAATTACCTTGGAAATCAATTGACCATACATGTGTAGGTCCATTTATTGGCTCTGTTCTGTTGCATTGGTCTATAAACAAGGCTGTGGGGTTTTTTTTTTTTTTTAAATAAGCTCCGTAAGTGATTCTAATGCACAGCCAAATTTTGAAACCTCTAGAATGGAAGATCTCTAAGAAACCTAATTCTTCAAGTCTATGGGAACTCACTCAAGAAGTAACTGCCTCTGAGTCAGTACTAGAAAGGCAGAAATTGATAAAATAAGTGATCCCCAAGAATCTTAAAGTATTTGTCTTTTTCCTTGGCACTTGAAGTCTCCCTGAATTTAAAGCAGGTACTGATTAAAAGAGATTCTCATGTTAAGAAATGTCATCTAGTTAGTAAAAATCAAGTGGGGAGCATTCTTTCTGGGGAGCATCTGTTAAATGGCGTTAGCGTTCGTTCATAAGCATCTATTAAGTTGTGTTATATTGATACAATGCTAAAATGGATATTACTAGACATAGAAATATTTTCTTCCATTTAATGTAAAGCAAGGAGCAAAAGGAGTCCAAGGGATAGAGGCAGACGAACAGAGGAAGTAGGAGAAATCCTAGCTCCGTGTTGATCAGAGAGTATATTTTTAATGGACACAGCATCCCCACTGTGTGGAATAGTTTCCAACACATATTTGATAATGGCTGGTTAAATCAATGTGCTAAGGAAAGAGAGGAAAATGGTTTAGAAAGTGTATAACAGAATCAGAGTAATGAGGTATTCAGTCAATAACACAAATATATAAAGGGTAGCAATTAAGTGATGTAGTTAAGAGCAGAATCATTAGAATCAGAAGCTTTTAGGAATAAAGGGGAAAGGAGAAAAAAAATGAGTGGGAAATATCAGGAAGGGAGACAGAACATGAGAGACTCCTAACTCTGGGAAATGAACTAGGGGTGGTGGGCGGGGGGTGGGGGTGACTGGGTGACGGGCACTGAGGGGGGCACTTGAAGGGATGAGCACTGGGTGTTATGCTATATGTTGGCAAATTGAACACCAACAAAAAATAAAATTATTTTTTAAAAAAACTTAAAAAAATATCAAAAAAAAAAAAAAAGCTTCTAGGTTCAAATACTGAATATTTACCAACAGTGACCTTGGGAAAGGTATTTAGTTTCTTTAAGCATTAGGTTCTTCTTTGAACATTGGGATACTGGGCATTTTTGTTGTTGCGAACACTAAACGAGCAAAGATTTATTTATTATTTCTCTTTGTAGCTATAAATTCCACCCCTTAAGGGAAAGGACTGTGTGCATGACCTTATTTTGGAGCATAGAGAAATGCTTACTTCATAAACATTTGATAAACGAGTGACAACATATGAAATACTTAATACAGTGTTTTGCATGTAATAAGCCCGTAGTTGATAATAGCCCATGGTTAGTTTTCTTTTCATTCCGTTGCAGGCAGGACAATATTACAGTCACCTAATACCCCACCGGTGACAGCAGCTATCTATTATAGAAACAAACAATCCAATTAGGACTGTTGTAGTTAATGTAGGTACAATTCATTAACGGTCCACCTCCTGGTGGATATTCGTAGGGTCACCAGCTGTAACTGTGTCATAAGCAATTTTCATGCTGATGTTTTAAATGGTCAATTATCGGTTCAAATGACATTTCTTTCAACAGGACACATTTCCATGGATGGCTGAACACTGATGAATGCTTCCCAAATAGAATTAGCACCACATCTTGGTTGTCTCCATTATGAAATGTGCACGAAGAGAGACATCAGAGTCTCTTCCCTAACGTCTGTATGGCTCTAGTTTCCACAGTCATTCACAGAATTTAGAGCAAACAGCCCATTCTAAAAGGTTAAGTGGAAACAAGTCTGCTTGTGAATAATAATTGCTGGTGGATTCTGAAGCGTCCACAAGTTCTTGGACAATCTGGGCCCTCACTTTGTAATTGTTTATTAGCCGTTAAATAATCAGATCAGAGGTAGAGCTCGGAGGCTTTGCAAATTCATGTCACTCTTACCTGAAGGCACAAAACAGAGGCAGTGTGTCTTCTTCAACGAGGTAGTACAAACCTATTTTCACAGAAATCAAGATATTGGCATTCCATTCATTTTTTAAAGTTAAATGTTTGAGGATCAGCCATCCCGGGAGGGCCACGTGTTAAACTCCATTATTCTAGCAATTGATGGTTTAGCATTTGCTGATGAAGACAATGTTTCTGAAAGACGGGGCCTGCTTCACTGGTTAGTGAGGTTGGGGACAACGGACAACGGACGACGGGTTGGACAGACCCAAATGCTGTGACCCGGGGGCTGGCAAAACAACTGGGTAAAAATCTCAACCTGTTCTCTTCACTTTCCCTTATTTATTCTTCTCCATTTGGCTCAAGCCCCAGAAATACATACCTTTATGTACATCTTGACTTCAAGCTATTGAAATCTCCTACTGAAATGCAAATATGTTATCTTAAAGAAGCTGGTAATTTAAAAATCACCAATTAATTATTCAATCATTAATAACACCGTTTAGTTTTTTTAAAAAAAAGCATAGGTTTTGGGTGCCTGGGTGGCGCAGTGGGTTAAGTGGATGACTCTTGGCTTAGGCTCAGGTCGCGATCGCAGGGTCATGAGGTCGAGCCCCACATGGGCTCTGTGCTCAGTGCAGAGTGTGCTTGAGACTCTCTCTCCCTCTCGCTCTGCTCCTCCCCCACACCCCGCTCACTTGAGTACTCTCTCTCTCTCTCTAAAATAAATAAATAAAATCTTTCCAATAAAAGGCAATAGCTCTGGAATCACAAAGATACTCCGAGTCAGATCCTAATTTTGCTGCTTCCAAACGGGGCACACTAGCAAGAGACTCACCCTTTCTCCTGACACAGATTCTGAAACTGAGCTACTCCTGGCAAGAGAAAACTTAAGTCCTTACTGAACAACCAAAGATCCTTTTGATCGTTGATTCCACAAACTGTTCATGCCTTATGTACCAGGGAATATTGTGAGTCCTGAAAACTCTGAAATGTTGACTTCAGTCGTCTCTTAAAGGGTCACCTCCATGAACTTGGTTTCCGCATCATACTCTTGGGTTTGCGGAATCCTCCGTGCTACAGCCGGCTGTTAGATGAGCTTGGGAAGATGCGATCCGTCATGGGCCTCCCTGTTTCCTGTAAAAGGAATCCACATAAAAACACGAAGTCTTTCAAAATCCAGCACAAGACACACTTTGTTCCTTCTAAGCAAGAACTATGCTTACTTTTTCCTGATGTCGAAAAATACATATTTATTTTTGTCTTTCATTTGGCTGCCACAGAGACCGAGTTAAATATCAGTTCTGTCTATTGCATAAGTTCCTTCCTTGGTCTTAACATTTCCCTTCTTATATTTTTATTATTTACCTAAATCCAACTATTTCTAGTTCATAATTCTTGTATTTTTTGAATTCTGCTTATAAGCATGAGATGAGGCAGGAAATACATAAATAACAAACAGAGTAAATTAATTCTATTTCATCTTGGTCATTACAATAAAAAAAAGAAATATTTTAACACTTACAGGAAACAGCAGACCAGGCTGTCAGTCAAGGTGTATCCGTTAACCTGTTGCTGTGTAACAAACCGCTACAACATGTAGTACCTTAAAACAACCATTTAAAAAATAATAATAATAGCCATTATATTCATGCTCGCGTATCTCTGCGTTAGCCGAGCAGTTCAGCAGTGAGCTGCTGGATCAATTAAGATGTAATGGTCCATGACCTTGATGGGACTGGTAACTGTCAGGCCGGTTGGGCTGGTGGGCCTCAGCTGGGCCAGTTGTCTCCTTACTTGGTCTGTTATCCTCCAGGAGACGAGCTTGTGCCTCTTTAGAGAATGTCTCAGGGCAGCAAGAGAGGATGAGTGATCTTGAACAAGGAGTTTTGTCTCTATGTCACATTTACCGCTGTCTCTTTAACCGCAGCATATTACATAGCCATTGCCAGTTTTAAGGGGTGGAGAAATAGTTCACTTTTTTATGGGAGGAATGGCAATATGGCCTGCAAAGCGGCATCAATTCAGAGAGGAAATAATTTGAGGCCAATTGCAATCCACCCCCCAAAGCCAAGATAAAATGAAGACAACAGGTCTTTAATGAAGAACATTATGGGATTGTTTCCACACCTTGGCTGTTGTAAGTAATGCTGCAGTGCACACCGGGCTGCCTATGTCTTTTCAAATTAGTGTTTTTGTTTACTTTGGGTGGATACCCAGTAGTGGAATTACTGGTTCATATGGTAATTCTGTTTTTAATTTTTTGAGGAATCTCCATACTGTTTCCAATGGGGGCTGCATCGGTGTGCATTCCCAGCAATAATGCACAAGGTTCCCCTTTTCTTTACATCTTCACCAACACTTGTCATTTCTTGTGTTTTTGATTTTAGACATTCTGACAAGCGTAGCGTGATATCTCACTATGGTTTTAATGGGTTTTAATGTGCATTTCTCTAATGATTAACGATGTTGAGCATCTTTTCATGTGTCTGTTCGCTGTCTCTTTTTTTAAAGATTTTATTTATCCATGAGAGACACAGAGAGAGGCAGAGACCCAGGCAGAGGGAGAAGCAGGCTCCATGCAGGGAACCCGACGCGGGACTCGATCCTGGGACCCTGAGTTCACACCTTGAGCCAAAGGCAAGATGCTCAACCCCTGAGCCACCCAGGCGTCCTGGGTCTGTTCGCTATCTGATACAGAAAATGTGGTATATGCTTGATGGAATATTACTCAGCCGTAAAAAAGAACAAGTGTTGCCATTTGCAACAATATTGTTGAACCTAGAAGCTATAAGGCTAAAAAAGATAAGTCAATTACCATCTAATTCCATTCATACATGGAGTTTAAGAAACAAAACAAGTGAACAAAGAGAAAAAGTGATAAAGAAGCAAATGCTTATACAGAGAACAAACTGGTAGTTGCCAGAGGGGAGGCGGGTGAGTAAATGGGTAAATAGATAAAGCGGACTTAGAGTACACTTATGATGAACACTGAAAAATGTATAGAATTGTCGAATCGTTGTATTATACACCTGAAGCTAATATAACACTGTATGTTAAATGTAGTTGAATTAAAAAATACATAAAAAAAGGAAAACAAAAAAGGAAGAAATGGGAATCCATTATTCGTGTTTCTTGAGCACTTACCATGTACAAGCTATTTGCATTTGTAGGGCACTAGGTTTAGGGGAAAGGCGGTCTCGACTACAGAATGTGAGTCAGTGACACAGGATTTTCCAAGACATTGTCTGGGCAGGATTCCATGTGTCTACTTTATAAATTCATGAACTCCAGTTCTCTCTTCTCTGTCTCAAGATGAGTCTTGGCATCTGGGTAACTGAGAGATGCTAGAAGGTTAAATAGTCGGAGTAACAGACTGTGAAGTTCTCAGGCTACTACAGACAAGAGGAATCTGCTGATTTCAGGAGGTTGCAGCTTGTGTGTGATGCTTGTGTGTGATGGAAGAATCTGCCATTGTAGGGATGTGGGAAACTAAAATTCACCACGGACAGTTTATGGTCTTATCCCTCTTTGTGCATGTAGGATCAAGGCATTAATAAGGATCTCAGAAGGAATGTCAAGAGATCACAGACTCATGTCCTGTTTGTTACTGGTTGGCTTTATTGATTTTTTATTTTTTATTTTTTAAGATTTCACCTGTTTGTTCATGAGAGACACACAGAGAGAGAGGCAGAGACACAGGCAGAGGGAGGAGCAGGCTCCCTGCAGGGACGCGGGACTCCATCCTGGATCTCGGGATCATGCCCTGGGCTGAAGGCAGACGCTCAACCGCTGAGCCACCCTGGCGTCCCCCCCTGGTTGACTTTAGACGCCCACGTGGGTACCTGTTTTTTCCAGGTAAACAGCATGCCCCTGGTTGGGCTCTCGGTTCTGGCTCCTGACTCAGCCATCTGTCCTTGACTTTGAACCTGCATGTACCAATGCCTCCAGACCATTTCTTGGGCTCTCACCCCCATTGAGTGGGATGGGTCTGGGGGCTCTGCTGATCAAGTCCTAGTGGATGAGGGAGAAGGATAGTGTGGGAAGAAGGATAACCTTTTCTCCTGCTACTCAGTCAGCCAAGGAGAACTTCAGGTTCTGACCCAACAGTTACTGAATCCTTTCTCTGTGCCAGAGTCTACACCACATGATTCCACGTGTCTTTTGATTTAATCCTAACAACTCTCTGGCCAAGACCAAGTGGAAATCCCAGAGACAAAGCTTGTCACTCTTAGTTTGCTATGCAAGGGGGAAAAAAAAATAAATGAAAAAATCAGTGGCACCTAACACTTCATTTTTTAAAACAAAAATGCAACCTTTTTCTCTTCAAATGCTTTGGATTCCTCCTTTTGGGGGTGGTGTGGCGAGGTCCTTGCATTCTACCATAGAGTGAAAAGGGAAGATATAAACTGGGTACAAACTGTGATAACTGTGAATCAGGCTTTTTTTAGGCTGTATTCAGTGTGCATGAGCACAGCCTAAACTAGGCTCTTCATTCAGACACAGAAACCTTGATGGATGAATATTCAAATTTCATTGATGAGTTCTATACCCTCTTTTCAAAGATAAGTGCCAAGTCCTTCCCTTAATTATACTCTGAACAAAATAAGATATGTAGAAGAAGAGAATGTATTTTGAATTTCTATTCACTCTCATCCCTTCTTCTAATTATAAAAAGCATCTTTTATATGGGAAATCCAGAGACAAGTTTCTGCTTGAGAATGAAGGCAGACTTTTTTTTTTTTTTTGCAAGTCAATAGCATAGTCGTTAGGTTGTTAGGTAGAGACAGAATGACACTGTATAGCAAAGCATCTTGTGACTCCATGCCTGAGAAGTTTTAAGTCTCATATCAGCTTCAAAAATTTAAATACAGGATTATGTTCATTTGGGTGGATTTCATGAGTTACAAGATGTGAGAAGTGTGAGATGCCAATGATGGGGATTCGTGTGGGCCAGAAAATGGAAGAGACCTTGTGAGTGTTAACGAGTAGAAGAAAGTTTTCTAGAGAGAAGTCATCCAATAGCCCATTCACCAGCGGATGGAGCAAAAAAATCAATGGCGGGATCCCTGGGGGGCTCAGCGGTTTGGCGCCTGCCTTTGGCCCAGGGCGTGGTCCTGGAGTCTCGGGATCGAGTCCCACGTCGGGCTCCCAGCATGGAGCCTGCTTCTCCCTCTGCCTGGGTCTCTGCCTCTCTCTCTCTCTCTCTCTCTCTCTCTATGTCTATCATGAATAAATAAATAAAATCTAAAAAAAATCTAAAATAAATATAAATAAATAAATAAACAAATACATAAATAAAATCTTAAAAAAAAAAAAAATCAGTGGCTCCCGTAACCTCCATCACTGCTCTTGTCGTGAATGCTCTGAAACACCAGACCAAATTTCTGGGAGGGGTAAGCAAGGGGAGAAGTACTCGTGGACAAAGTGTTAGAGAGTCTTGAGTAGAGCACCCACCAGAAGTAAGAAGGAGAAACCATGCAAATGGCCTGACACAGAAAACCTGCCACAAGAATATAAGAGATTCTTGAGAAAGATAAGGAATAGGAAAGAATTGGGGGAAATCAATGCTACCCTCTGGCCAAGGGCCTGGGTGTGTCTATGCACCGTGGAGAACGCCCATACTCAGGGTAAGGAGAAGACATCCCGAGGTGGCGCAAGTCACCTTTAACATGTTAACGGGCAGAAAATGTCAAGCAGAGAGAACACATAGGCAGGACATTGGGACGTGAAACTGAGGTAGGTCCTCCAGTGGGTCACCAAGGGCAGTAGAACAGGCAAAAACCAGGAAAAATCATGCGAGTTTCTCAAAAGAGGATATGGGGAGAGGGGACTAGTGTAAGAGCTGACCGTCCAGCGCTTGCTGCGGGCCAGTTTCCGTCATAAGCAGTATCTGTTCAAGCCCACGTTGGGTCTGTTAGTCTCTTGTTATCAGAACCGAAGTAGCTGGGTGACTGGGTGATGGGCACTGAGGGGGGCACTTGACGGGATGAGCACTGGGGGTTATTCTATATGTTGGTAGATTGAACACCGATAAAAAAATAAATTTATAAATAATAACAAAAAAGAACCTAAGTAGCTTTGGGGGCCACTTGGTTAATTTGTCTTTTTTTTTTTTTTTTTTACTACATCCCTATACTTAGCTTGGTTTTAAAATGATCATTCACTGAATATGGCTTTATCTCCAGAGTTCAAAAACCCATCAACTACCTCTGGGCTTAGGGGTTGGTGATCTGCCATAGGGACACTCAAATAACAAGCAGAGGATTTTTGTTTAAGAAGGATCTCAACATGCTTTGAATTTGAATATGGACTAGATGGGCCCAGATTGGTTTTGCCCATTAGGTTTTCATCAGCACTCGTGGAGGTGTTTGTGGGGCCTCGAGAACACACGGGACAAGAACAGAGTTGGGATCTAGGAGGCCAGGGCTTGGGGAACCAACATGACGATTATGTTGTTCACCTTTCTCCCCCAGAAAAGGTCAGTTGTACCCAAGTGCCTGTGCTCAAAGGCAGACAAGGTGTTTGTGTTGACCCTGGGCTGTGGCCGGCGTCTATGGATTCGAATCGAGGTGGCTGGGCCCTCAGGCAGCCTCATCACCAGGAGGTAAAGGAGCCCAGTTGGGTTTGCGCAGAGGCCAAGGCAGCTGGCCGTGGAGAGGTCCACAGTCCACTCCTACAGCTAAGAAGCAGGCAGGAAAAGGGGACCAGCTTAAAGACAAAGCTCACGTATTTAACAATCAGAGCTGGATTTGGATTCTGGCCCCACTCTTCATTCATACTTAATCACTCTGAGCCTCAACGTCCACATCTCTAACAGAGGCGTCCCGATGCCTCTGCGGAAGATGCGCCATGAACGTTAGTAGGAAGAGGTGACAGGCACGAAGCAGTCCCGATACACAGGAGATGCTCGATAAGCCATCATCATCATCATCATCATTATTATTATTACCATGGCGATGGCGATAGCGAGGATGATGTCGGTCGTCACGATTCAGAGCTCTGTCCCGTCCTCGTGAAGAGCATGGTGCAAACCAGGACTGGAAGCGAGAGAGCAGGGGAGGGGGCGTGCATAAGCCCCGCGGCTCTATCTGGGCGCCCACGGAGGGGCTGGGGGGGTCAGCCTGGCAAGCGGCCCGGTATTCGCACGCAGCTCGGGGCGGAGACGGAGCCCTGCCTCGCACCTCCCTGCACGATGCCCGGCGAGGCCTGGCCTTGGCCGTAGCAGGCGGCTCTCACCGTGGCCTGGGCACCCGCCCGCCGCTGGAAGGTGAGCCCTCCCCCGCCGACTCCCGTCCTGCTCTAAGGCAGCCTCTCTGCGAGCCAGGGTGCTGTCATTCAATACGTAACGAGGCACACATCTCAGGGAGCATCTCTTGGGGAGCATCGTCCTTTAAATAACTCAAAGGACTTGGGGAAGGGCGCGTGCTGGTCTGAAATGCTGCCAGCAGGAGGCTTATGGGTCTGCAGAGCGTTCCCCTAAGGGGAGGTCACTGGCTAACGTCCACGTGCAAGGACAGGTCAGTACCAGAGGGACACGCTGGTAAGAGGAGAGGAGGGATGATCCCTATGATGCTGCTGCCCAAGATGCGGACAGCTGAGAACATACCAACAGCAGTAATAGGATCACGTATTTTCACTGCCAAGGAATTATCGATGGTGAGAGGCACGACCGTTTGCAGAACACTTGACTCTAGACGGGGCTGGCGGCAGAGGAGTCGCACGTGCACCAATTTCAGAGGCAGTGAAAGGACAACCGTCATGGCTAATACCTTTCGAGCCCTCACTAGGTCCAGGCCCTCTGCTAAGTGCTTTACGGGACTTACTCAATTCTTATAACAACTCTGAGTCGTTATTGTTGTTATTATGGTTCCCCTTTCCATAGAAGAAGTCGAGGCTTAGAGTACGGTTGGGCGATGCTGTGGCAGGCAGGCAAGTCGTGCAATCTCCAGGGTCGGTTTGAACGAAGGAAGTTCGATGTCAGGAGGAAGGCAGTGGTGGTGGCAGGGGGCAGGGGGCTCACAGCCATCCTGACCTGGACCAAGGGAGCCCCCCACCCCCCACCTTCCACCCCCAGCAGGTGTAGCTGCCGTCGGCCTGCACTGCAGCTTCCAGGAGCAGAGGCGGACGATGGCCTCACCCCGACGGGTCCTCTCTGCATGGAGCCCGGTCACAGGCCCTGTATGGGTTCGGGGAAGTGTGGGAAGGCAGCCGCCGGCCCTGCCACCGCTTCCCTGTCGCCGTCGCGGATGGAAGGGAGGAGGCCGGGAGCCGTGGCCGCCGGGGCTGAGCAGTGGGCCGCCAGCCGCACGACGAGCCGCCCACCGGCCCGCATCTCAACAGGCCTCCCGGGACAGCAGATCCTGGGCCTTGGTGTCCCCGCTGCGCCGGGGAGAGTAGCTGCTCGACAGGAGGATGTGGGGCCTTGTGTCGGGTTGTTGTGAAGTCGCCTTTATTCCCGGCCACCGCTTGGGGAGCTCAGAACACTCTGCCCTGCTGCCTCTTTCTTAGCAAGAGCCGCCTCGGTGATGCTCCACGTCTTGCAGCGACGCACCCGAGATTGCTTTAGTTCAGCAAATTGTATCCCATCATGAAACAGAAGGATGAAAAAAAAAAATTAAAAAAAAAAAAAGAAATAGAAGGACGTCTTTGAAGCCAGAGCACAGCACTTCTTTTTTTTTCATTATTTATTTTTATTTTTATTTTTATTTTTTTGCACAGCACTTCTTGAAGGGACACTCAAGAAATGGAAAACGAACCTCGTTTTCCGAAGAAGCTGGGAAAACAACTTAAAAAAAAAACAACTTAAAAAAATGAGATTAAAAAAAAATGAGATTTTTAAGACCCACCCTATTCAGTCATTGCTACCCTAGCTTTTTAAGGTTCAGTGAATTCTGTGCAAATTATTCTGACTGATTCATATGACTGCTGTGACTGATTTTTTTTTAATATTTTATTTACTTATTCATGAGAGACACAGAGAGAGAGGCAGAGACACAGGCAGAGGGAGAGGCAGGCTCCTGACGTGGACGTGATCCCGGGACCCTGGGGTCACACCCTGAGCCGAAGGCAGTCGCCCAACCACTGAGCCCCCCGGGCGTCCCTGTGAGTGATTTTTTAATGTATTATGTTGGCAACTATGGTGTTAGGAGTAAAGACGGAGGGAGTAATGAGTGTTCGCCGTCAACCGGAATCGTGCCTGATAGCTTCGCCGGCACTATCCCACTTAGCCCATCAACCATGGTAGGCCCTATCTCAGTTAAAGCCCAACTTCAGACGCTAGGAACCTGAGGCCCGTTACTGTTAAAGAGCTTGTCCGAGGTCACCAATTGAGCAGCGGAGCCAGGATACGGCCCCGGACGCCGTGAGCATAGAGCCTGGGTGAGGCCCACCCAGGAGGGCCCTTCCTGCCTCGGTGGGCGTTCGCGACAAGAGCGGTGGAGAGGGGGGCAGCGGGGACCCAACCTTAATGCGGAGCCTACGTGGCTCTGGGCATGTAAACAGGGGGAGCGCTCGGCGTCAGCCCTATTTCCAATGAGCCTCAAAATTAAGCTTTGCCTAAAGCTCCTACGTCAAAGTACAAGCCGGGGTCCTCCTGGAGGGGGCGCGGCCCAGTGCAGCTCAGTGCTCAGCTCTCTCAGACTTGGCCCGGTTTTCTCTCCCTCGCTTCTCTCGCTCCATCGGCCCTCACTTCCTTGTCATCCCTCGGCGACGCCAGCAAGCTCCCCATCGGGCCTCCCCCCGCGCCGTCCCCTCCTCCTGGAATGGTCTTCACACCAGTGTCTACGTGGCCAGCTCGCACTCGTCTTCTGGGAATTTGTTCAGATACCACTTTTTCAGCAGGTCTTCTTCGTCCGTGATGACGTAGTCCCTTCCTCTACATCCTACCGCAGACAACAAATCAGACTTCACGCAGTGTAGACACAGGGAGGTGATGCAAAGCAAGGAAATGCTGGAAAGAGAAGGATGCTTGGAAGAGGAAAGGCACTGACTAGTTGTTGGAGGTTTTCATCTGAGGGCAGGCCTCGGGCTGCCTGTGTAGAGTCACTAAAGCTCGGAGATGAAGCCCACGGTCTTACTGGATGGAGGCAACCATCGTCCTTCTGGAACATCCCGGAAAAAGAACAACCGTGGAGCCCGAAGAGGAGAGCTCAACATTCTGGGGATGAACTGCCAAGGCCTCCAACAGGCCTGTAAAACGCACAGGTATGGGGCAGACAAGAAGCCCTGGGGACTATGGAAGAGCTAGACTGAGGTGTGAGCTGTAGCAGAAGCAGCACTTTACAGTTTGCACACCACCCTGTGCAGCCGAACCACCTGCTCAGACCACTGGTCTCCGCGGGAATATTTCAGACTCTCTACAGCAGCCCGTTCCCAAGGTCCGGGTTATATCCCAGGATCACTGGATGCACGAAGCGTCGGGAAAACGTGTCTCGTCCTGACATGAGATCAGTGGAAACGAACACCGAGGGGCTCAGATGTCGCAACTGGTGGACAAGGGTTTGACGTTGGCCGTTACAAATACGTTCGAGGCTGGGAGGGAAACCGCGTCTTTTCCTGCTGAAGAGACTGGAGAACGAACGATAAATCCCCGTTTAGAAATAGGGTAGGATTCCACAGAGGAATAGGAATGATGAAAAGGAGCAGAATGGGAGAGTGCAGAAGTAAAGGATCTAAAATAAAGTGAAAAAGAAAGTGCCTGGCTGCACTTCGCCGCCGAATGGAAAACGAAACAAAACAAAAACAAAAACAAAAACAAAACAAAACAAAAAAAAACAGAAGGGTCAATGAGTTTGAAGAAAGGTTGATAAAAAAAAAAAGAAAAAGAAAAAAGAAGAAAGGTTGATAGAGGCGATCGAATCCAAAGAACAGAGAAAAATGATTTTTGAAATATCTAACGTGTGTAGTTGGAGGCCCCGAAAGAGAGGAGAGAAGGAATGGGACGGGGAAAAAAATGTATCTGGGGTATTTTCCCAAATGAGATGAAAGACAGTCAAGAGCTTCTCAGTGAGGCCTCTCGAACCACCTTGGAAAGATTAAAAGCTCCATTTCCCGGGATATTTCACATCCCCCTTTCTGCCTTGCTTTCCCGGAGGTCACTTCTCTGCATCTAAAGTACTAGAGGCCGCTCGGGATCTGGGTCCCAGGGGACGGAGACCAGCGTCCTTGTGGATGACTCGGGCCGGATCCTCCGCGCCCAGAGCAGCACCCACCACGCTGCGACTCCCTCAAAGTGGGACGAGCATTGAGGGGACGAGCCTCACCTCCGTTTCCAGCTTAGGACGCGAAGGGTCTAAGCCTGTCCCTGCGGGCAGGATGCTTTTGCTCCAGGGACCTTCACCTGGAGCGACGGGGCAGGAGCATCCGGGCGGCCCTTCCCAGGTGCTGCCCAGGTGCTGCCCAGAGCCCGACCCTGGAAGGCAGCGAGCCGGCCCCTTCTCCGACCCCTGCCGCTGGGGCTGGAGAGTGCACGGGGCAGTTCACCGGAGCCCCTGAAGCCCCGACAGCCCCGTTTGGGCATCTCCCTGGCTCAGCCTCGGGGCGAACCCTGGAATCCCCGAATCCCACACCTGAGTCAGGGTTTGGACACATTTTCCTAACGTTGGGTTACATGAGTCCCGGTTCCTCTTGTGTCGAGTGAGTCCTGGGGAGAAGAACAGGTACCCAGCTGACGAGAGCACGGCCTTTCCTCCAATATGAGCAGGTCCCTAATGTCTAGGCGACACGGAGTCACTGAGCACCGTCCCTCTGGGTGAGGGCACACACCTGGTGGCGTTGTGTCCTCTGCCACGGGGGAGAGCGGGCGCTGTGACGGGGGTCCGGCTGCTCTGAGCCCCCGGCCACCTGCTGAGCCCCCGGCCACCTGCTGCGAGCCCCCAGCCACCTGCTCTGAGCCTCCAGCCAACTGCTCCGAGCCCCTCCCCACCTGCAGACGAGCTGGCTCCACGCTCGCGCTGGTCTTACTGAGGAGAAGCAAGTGCCGATGAGGAACCGGGTCCTCCGGGAGCACAATCAACACCGCCAGGTGTTGTCTCTCTCCTTTGTTCTTTCTTCCATTCTTTCCCCAAACAAAAGAGGTGCTGGGTGCCGGGCCCTGGGCTGCACAGAGGGGGCCTGGCCCTCACAGACCTCAGCCTTACGGGCGGGTCTGTGACACCATCCCCTCCTGGGATGGAGGCCGCGGCCTACGGGTGGGGACAAGCGCGAGGAGGGCACTCACGGGCACCGGGCCTGGGCCTGCAGGCGGCCTTCTCCAGGGAGCCTGAGGCCTGGGGCCAGGAGCGTGGATGACGGGGCAGCAGGCACAGGGGAGGGGCGAGCAGGGCCGCTGGGGCCCCGCGAGGGCCGGGCCAGGGACAGCTGGATGTGTGACAGCAGCGGGGCTGCGGCCAGAAGGGCCCAGGGGACACCTGGGGGGGGAGTTGGGGGGCAGGAGCAGGAGAGGTGACGGGAGCAGGACAGGTGGGAGCAGGAGAGGAGGAGCAGTGGGAGTGGGGAGCAGCGGGAGAGGCAGGAGTCCTGAGCTCCTGCCGTCACCTTGGGTCTGGGGGAAACCTTGGCTGAGTTTCCTTCCTAAGATGCTTTGACACTTGTGGAGGGTGGAGGTGGGATAAGGATTCAGGGGCTGCTCGTCGGTGACTCACCCCAAGACCAGAAAACACGAAGTGGGCAGTTGATTGCGGACTGCGGGGTTCCCCAGTGCTGGGGACATCAGCCGGCCCGGGGCGCCCCAGCCAAGCCCCAGCCTGGTGGGCGCCGCCCTCGTGACCTCCCTGCAGCGACCAGCAGCCTCCGGGGCCTCGTGTGGGGACCCCCAGGTGTGCGCCGCTCTTCCTTGGTGCAGGCGGGTGCCCCAGACCCCACGGGGGACGAGGGAGGGCGGCCCTTCCTGCGCTGTCCCCGGGGCCCCGTCGCCTTGGGGACAGCGAGGATCCCTCCATGGGGACAGCGGTTGAGTGGCTCAGAGGAAGGCACCAGGGCGACCTCCGGACATGAGACGACAGAGGAGGACGTCCCACATGTGCTGGGCCAGCTCGCAGGGACACACTCCCGAGGCCCCCGGGGGAGAGGACTCCGCGTCCACCTGCAGCTGCAGGCCCATTGGGGCGGCCCGGGGTTCACCCGGCTCCTTGCTGTTCCCTGGGTCAGAAGTTGGAGAAGAACAAGCTCATTTCTCGGGAATTTCCAACATTTATTGAAAAATGGCCTTCTTTTCTCCTTCTGTTCTTTCTTTTCTAAATGCTCCACGTAGTTTAATCGCATGAACCTGATGGGAAAGAGATTAATTTTTGTGCTTAAGAGACTCATTTTGGGTGGCCTTGATGCGTCAGCGTACAGCGGGGGTCCTTCAGCTGGATTCGTTAGCAGCAATACGAATTCTGAAAGTGAATTTTCTGACACAAAAAGCGCATTACAGTACAATCGCTCTTCTAAAAAGTGACACTTCCCCCTCCCTAAATGAAAAATACATGAATAATTTACTTCAGTTCGTAAAAAGGTAAAACAGTACGTGTTCTAAATTGCAACCAGTCCGAATTGAATGGGAGTCATTGCAGTATCTGGGGCTATAATGACGTTTGAGCCCTTCCGCTGGTTTTTGGACTTATTATTTTTTAATCCCTCTTTTTATTTGCCTCGTATTTCAAAACACTAGAAAGATCCAGGGAAGATACATTGAAACGTGTGATGCATACTTCTTTATTTATAGAGACTTCTTATATTTATAGAAATATAGAAATATTTATATTCTTCGGGGCTTCGGGGGGGGGGGGGTCAGAGCAGTAAAGGAACGTGCTGCTCCCGGCGTCCCTGCCCTGGACTCTGTGCTCGGCGGGTCCCCGACGTTACCTCATTTCAGCTGCACGCGGTGTTGATCGGATTTCATTATTCCCGTTTTTCATGTGAAAAAACTGAGCCCGAGGTCCCAGGGCTTGTCGGTGAGGAACTAGAACTCGAAACCGAGACTCTGATTTCAGAACCAGACGTTTTCATCTCTTCCTCTACGCCGGGGTGTGATTTCACTAAGACTTAATTTGCTATTTGGGGAGAATCCCGGTTTAATGAGCTCCGAGAGATACCCACGTTGTTAGGCTGTGAGCCTCCCTCCTAAAAATGGAGGCTCAACGTGAAACGACACGGAGCGGAAATCCTCTTTGGTTTATTAACTTTTTTTTTTTTTTTTTTTTTTTTACGTGGAGAAAATGTTTAGTATCCCTGGTATTTTAAAGTAGATTAACGGAAGGAAGGATACGGAGTGAGGGATAATGATTTACTTCCCCTGTAGGGGCGCCTCGGTGGATCATTAACTGTTAGATTACTTCTTTTACCTTATTTAAAGTTATTATGACTTTGTACTCAACGATATATCTTTATAGTAGAAAAATTATACAGATCAACCACCGTCCGAAGACCACTCATGCTAACATTGTCTTGTAGTTTCTTCTAGATTTGTGTAACTACAGGCAGCTTGTTTGACGAAATGGGGTATTTTATCTACTGATTAAAACATGAATTTAAAAAAAAAAATAAAAAATAAAAAAATAAAAAAAATAACACATGAATTTTCCCCACGTAGGGACCTCCCCACCATTCTTTCTGTGCCATCAATAAACATCTCTATCCATTTTAAAGGTTCTTTAGTATCCTACGGTTGACGCGTTACGGGATCTACTCGGCCTCTGTCGGACTTTGGTGCAATTTCCAAGGCCTTTTACTCACGCGCTGCCGTAAGCGGCCGCGTCCACGTACCTTTGTACGCTTCCCCGATTCCCTCATTAGGATAAATCTCCAAGAGCAGGTTTAGACATAATCTAGAATTCTCATTTTCAAATGCCCCTATATTGGGATGCTGACTCTGATTCCGAAAGGATGCTCCCTATGTGAACTGAGGAAGGAAAAGGAAAGCAAAAGGAAAAGGAAAGATACGTTATTTTCTCTTTGGCCTCCCAACGCTTCGCTTCCATGTCCTTCTTCCTGAAAACAAGGATGGACGCGAAGGGAGACATATGGGAAGGCTTTTTAGGGAGGTCGGCATCCTTCCTCCACCCACTGGGCAGCCCCGAGCCATCCTTGCGTATAATGCAGGGTAAGCCTTTGCCCAACCGAGCTGCACTGTGCGGGCTTAGAAGAAAGATGCTACGGCAGCCAGAGTTCTTATCCTCTAATCAGTACTAACGTTCCTAACACTGTGATCTGCGTTAATATCAATCGTGTGCTCTACTGGGTGCTCCATGCACATGATCTCATGCATCTTCCCCAAATCCTCTAAGCGCAGTGTCATTTGTCCCATTTCACACCCACGTAGAGTAAGAGAGGGAAGCGCTACGCCCGGCGCTGCAGAGTAAATATCACATCGGGACGCCGAGCCCGGTCTTTCCCCCCCTGTGCAGCCACTCTCCTAAATAAAACTAAATTTTTATTTCAAGGAAAAGCCTGAAAAATAAGAGAGAAAGAGAGAGAGAGAGAGAGAGAGAGAGAGAGAATAGTATTATATTTTTTAAATTGATGATTTATATTTCTTCTACGTTCCTCGAAAGGAGAGAATGTGAATTACTCTTCTCCATTATTCTCTTTCTTTTTTTTTATATTTTTATTTATTTATTTATTTATTTATTTATTTATTTATTTACTTACTTACTTACTTACTTACTTTATTTATTTATTTATTTATTTATTTATTTATTTATTTATTTTTTCATTGTTCTCTTTCCTAGGAAGAAATCCTTAGAATCACGAGAGGAAGAGTGCAGAGGGGATAGCGAGCCCGGCCTCTTACCTTCACAGGTGACATCTGAGGTCCCGAGGCAGGAGATGGTTCCGGCGGCTCAGGACCCCCGTCGGAGGACAAGCGTTAGGTGGTCATGAGACTTAAATGGGGAGCGGGGGATGGAGTTTAAGTGAAACATTTGCACACTAAACAAACACACCCCGGTAAAACAGGTGGAAAGTTCCTTTTGCACATGTGCAGGGTCTCCAGGGTGGGCTGCTTCTGCGTGTTTCTTTGCAAACGCTGAGAAACGAGGACTCGGGGAGGAGGCAGGTCACTGGGGGTCCAGCTGCATGAGGGTGAGGCATCTGCTGAGGGGAATCGGCACCTGCGGACACCGGCCCCAAGTGGCGGCAAGCGAGCTGCTCCCAGGTCAGTCTTGGAAATCTGGTCAAGGACAGAGGGTGATTTTTTTTTTTTTAAGATCATGTTTATTCATGATTTGAAAGAGAGAGAGCGTGCACACAGACGCCCGTAGTGCTGATGGTCAAGGTGATTGTGTCACTTTTAGGGCTCATCCCACGAGGGAAGTTTTCTGAGAAGCTGGAAGCACAAGACAAATCTTACAACCTCAAGGCAGTAAAGACCCGGGACAGGTGAAGGTTTGTTCACAGCCTCAGAAGCAGGAGCTGGAAAAAAAAAAAAAAAAAGAAGAAGAAGCGGGAGCTGAGACCTGCTAGAAGTGACGTCCCCGCACTCACGGGCTGTCCCCCGGCTGTCGGCTCTGGTCGTGGTGCCCGAGTGCGGGTTTGCGGGCGGAACGGGCCGGACTGGGGGTCGCGCCTCGTTCGTGCACGGCCTCGGAGCCCTTCCCTGCCTCCCCACACTGGCCTCGGGGCTCCAGGTCTCTGGAACGGGAGATGACACGGCCTCTGCCTGGCGAGCGTCATCGGGGGCACCTGGGCCGGCTCGCGATGCTACCTGCTTCTCTGCGGCCACAGGATGCTGCAGCCCCGAGACGGAGGCCACCGCGTCCCCATCAGTGGAGGCGGCCCCCGTGGCCGGCTCAGCCCTACAGCTGCTGGCCACGGGCGCTGGACCCGCGAGGGGAGGCGCTGGCCTGGGCCACGGAGGCGGCAGGTGGCTGGTGGGCACAGGTAGCTGCTGCGCTTCTGCCCCGGCTCCAAACCATGCGGAGGTGACGTCCCCTGTGGCAGCGAAGAGGGTCGCACGGCTTTGTCACGGGCCTGGTACTAAATGCCTGGAGGAAGAGGGTATGGACAGGACGGAAGATTCGAATCTGTTCACGATGAAGACGGCACAAGGGGTGTGGGCCTGTCGCGGGTCACCTGCGGGCGTGAGCCCCGTTCGGGAAGGGACGGTCCTCCGTGTATAATGACTGTGCTCCGGGGCAGCGGCCACCGGGGACGAGACGCGGTGGGGACGGTTCCCCCTTTGCCTTTGGGGTTATTTTAATACATAAGAGCAATAGCTGCGCGTTGTGCGATATTCAGAATCCACGATCGTGTGACACCAAGGTCATTCCTAATCAGACGTGGTCATTTTTAGGACAAAAAAAAAATGATTTGAATCAGTTTCCAGGTTTGGAAGCACCAAACCAAAACGATTATTCTCAGGCTGATGAGTTCTAGAACGTGCTCCAGATGATAACCGGAGTGGAAGAAAATAGGGGAGAAATCAGCCCATCTGAGGAGAGACTGTCTGCCAGGCGGCCAGCGCCCAGGTCTGTGCAGAATCAAAGCTATTTTAATTCATGCTTTTAGACTCAGAAATAGGAACAGCCTTACCATATGACATCCAGGGGAAGGCACGCCGAGTACAAGCATTACCGGGTCAGATCACTCGCAGTTGGTACAGCCACACAGTTTTATTCCAGTTACACGCAGAAAAAAAACACCAACTACACTAAAGTAAAAATACAAGAATTTCCTTGCACAGTTTTTTTAGCTTAAATAGCTTAAATTTAGTCCTGACATTAATGCTTTGTGTACTTAGGATGTGACTCCTTGGCTTTATTTATTATTTATGAAAATAAATCTCCCCCAGCTGAGAGATGAGGAGAACGAGGTTAGCTGATTCCCCAGGTGACCGGGTGTCGCAATTCGTGCCAATATTTGCCAGGAATAAAAAAAAAAAAATTTCCCAGGAATAGCTCAGATGGATAGAGCGTATAATTGAATGTTACCCCACTTTTGTAATCCAACAATATTTCCCTCTTTTAAAAGATTTTATTTATTTATTTATGAGAGACGCAGAGAGAGAGGTAGAGGCACAGGCAGGGGGAGAAGCAGGCTCCATGCAGGGAGCCCCACGCGGGACTCGATCCTGGGACCCGGGGTCACGCCCTGGGCTGAAGGCGGAGCTAGCTGCTGAGCCCCCCGGGCTGCCCAAGTATTTCCTTTTTTAACACGATTTTATTTATTATTCATTTAGAGCGTGAGCGGCGGGGGGAGGAGCAGAGGGGGAAGCGGAGAGAGGACGGTGTCGAGCCAGCGCCGCTCGGAGCACAGAGGCCGTCACGGGCCTGGATCCCACCCGAGCTCAGGTCAAGAGTGGGGCGCTGAGCCAAATGTGAGCCACCCCGGCGCCCCCCCCCCCCCCCCGAGAATGTTTTCTGATCAAAGTTGTGGGAAGCCCCCGAGAGCTCAGGGACAGGCATAGTGACAGGCCAGGCCGGGACCCCCGTGGGGCCTGGTGGTGCCCACACCTCCGCAGGCTCTGTCGGCCTCGTAAACCCCGCGACAGCGCGGGGACCGTTCACGCGGTTGAGCCCACCTGTCACTGACTAAGTGAGAGACCCGACGTGCACGGGGACCAAGGCGCGGCACCCACGGGAGGCCCGGCCTCTGCTCTGGCCGCCTGCTCGGCCACCCATGGGTGCTCCGGGCCCGGTGCTGATGCCTCGCGATGCCGCGAACTCTGGCCTCCGCTTCCGAGCCGGGGCCTCCTGGAGAATCCGGCTGCCCAGCCGCCCTGCGCGTCCTGCAGCCGCGGGCCCCCCTCCACCTGCCCGCCTGACCCCTGGCCGCACCTCTGCTCTGGCCCGACCCCCGGCCTCTGCCTTCTGCACCTTCTGGGGTCTTTTGTAAAGTTTCCACGTAAGAAAAGTTTTATTATTCTTGTACAAGTGAGACATTATCATTACGAAGAAGCTCAAGTGATGCAGGAAAGAAAAGTAATCTCGGGGCACCCGGGGGGTCCATTGGTTCAGCACCTGCCTTTGGCCCAGGGCGTGACCCCGGGGTCCCGGGATCGAGCCCCACGTCGGGCTCCCTGCATGGAGCCTGCTTCTCCCTCTGCCTGTGTCTCTGCCTCTCTCTCTCTCTCTCTCTCTGGGTCTCCCAGGAATAAAAACAAAATCTTTTAAAAAAATAAAATAAATATTAAAAAAAAAAGAAAAGCGATCTCATCCGTCAGATAACCACCATGTCCACCAAGGGGACACAATTCCAGATATTTCTGTGGTCTGCAGAGAGAAGCCAAGAGGGGGACGGAGAGAGGGGGAGGCCGCTTGGGATACATTCCCGGGGAAGTTGAATGTATTCAACGATCACAACAAATATAAATAAGCAAAAGCTATTTCTTCCCAAAACATATATCAGCTTCTAAGCGATTGTCCCGAAGGTGAGGATGCTGTGAAAAAATAGCGCGTGTCGCCCAGCGCCCCGGACGCTGGATCTCGAGCTCAAGTGGCACCGGCCGCCTTCCCGCTGGGAAAGTCGGGAAACCCTCGCACGGACGTTCCCCGGCTCCGTCGTCCCCGCCGTCTTCTGTGGCTCATGGGCGTGTATTTGTCTCGTCAAAGCGGCTAATATCCACGTCACTGCCCATGACGAGATCAATAGCCCAGGCCTATTGGAACCGGGCGTCTGCAAACACGCCCCTCGGTGCCTGCTTCTCCGTGGGCTTCCCCACTCTCTCCCTTCCTCTCCTCGCCTCCGCTCTCTCTCTCTCTCTCCTTTTCTATTTTTATTTTTTATTTCTTTGCGCCAAAGTAGGGGCGGAGGTAAGAGAAGGGGGAGACTTCCTCAGGCCCCGACATGGCAGTTTTCTTTGACAAAACCTGGTGGTGTGGGGGCCGGGGCCGGGGAGCAGCCCGGCCTCGGCTCGTGGGGGCCACGCACGGGGCCTGGAGCCTGCGAGGCCGAGAGCCACAGCCTGCACCTGCACCTGCACCTGCACCCCCCGTGCCCCTCATCCATCCCCTGCCCCCTCTACATCCCGCACCCTGCCCCCCTCATCCCCTGCCCCCCGAGAATGCCTTCCGGGACCCACCGTCTCCAGGCCGAGGCCGTGGCCCGTCCCACCTGCAGTCCGTCCCCTCGGACGCCCCAGTCCCACACCCTGTGAGCTAGACTCTGGGGAAAAAAGGCAAAGTCCTGTTTGGAAGTGATCTTGTGCGTATGCTCGTGCCCCCCCACCCCCAACGCAAAGACGGACACGCCCAGAGGTCCTTGGACCACAGAGCCTGGTGCAGTCACAGCACCTCAGCAGGGGATAAAAGGCGGTCGGTGTCCCAGCACAGTTAGGCCACCGGCTCGGCTCGCTCCGGGTGGAACGGAGCTGACGACGTCCTGCGCAGCCTCTGGCTCAAGCTATTCCGAGCTCGTCCTCACGGCATGGCTCTGCATGAGCTTTGGCACCTGCCACCCGCATGGCTCTGCACGAGCCTCCACACCTGCCACCTGCGTGGCTCTGCAGGAGCCTCCACACCTGCCACCCGTGTGGCTCTGCAGGAGCCTCCACACCTGCCACCTGCGTGGCTCTACAGGAGCCTCCACACCTGCCACCCGCGTGGCTCTGCGTGAGCTTCGGCACCTGCCGAATTCAAGGCCGCCGCCCCAGCAGCCCGCCGTCAACATGAGAGGAAAGTACCAAGCACGACCTTTGTGTTTTCGCCCTTCCTCATCCACAGGTGGTTCAGCTCACAGGGTTCCAGGTGTTTACTGGAAAAGCGAGTGCGCTCTCTGCGACTGCAGGGCTCCCACATCGCGTCCCACTCGCGAGGCGCCCTGTCCAGCGTGTGAAGACGTTCAGGTAGGCGTCGCCAGAACGATGCCGTCTCCCTCCCAAAGTCGGAGCACCCAGCGCCCCAGTGGGGACTCAGAGGCGGGCGCTGTCCCGAGCGGCGGGAAGGAAGGCGCCTGTAGGACGCTGCCTCAAGACTTAGGGCAGGACATGCAGCCCTGGACTGTGCCCGCACAGCTCAAGCAGGACGCGTCCGGAAAGCGAAGAGAAATGACGGAATCCTAAATACTTGACGACAGGTTATGTTACGACCCCTCCATCAAATACTTTGGCGAGCACCCGGAACATTGCATAAAAATCAAATTCTATTATACATTTACTAAAGAATTTATTTAGAGGGGCAGTTTTTAGAAAAAAGAAAAAACCATTTTCAAGCTCGTAGGGGAAATACAATGTTAGGGTCCTGTGAGTATCTGGTGTTGCAACATTTTCATCACCTGGTCAATGTGTAATCTTGTTCGATGAGCATTTCTGCTTATTTTTTATTTTTTTAAAGATTTTATTTATTTATTCATGAGAGACACAGAGAGAGGCAGAGACACAGGCAGAGAGAGAAGCAGGCTCCATGCAGGGAGCCCAACGTGGGACTCGATCCTGGGACTCCGGGATCACACCCTAGGCCGAAGGTGGCGCTAAACCGCTGAGCCACCCGGGATGCCTTTTTTTTTTTTAAAGAGAGCATTTCTGTTTAAACACACCTTATTCAATACCTATTTTTGATTTATTAACATCAAACTCATGGCCAAGGTGCTATAACTCACGCCTGAGCCACATGCCTTCTTGGGCTTAGGAACACTGCACTACTTCTGGGGGTCATTTATTTTATTTTTTTCTTCCAGGTTATTTTTAAGTTCCAGGGAGTTAACATACAATATAATATTTCCTCGGGAGATGTTTATTATAATCCTTTTTAGAGATAAGGAAACTGAAACCCAAATAGGTGAGAGGTACCTTGTCCACAGTCACATGGACAGGGGCAGAGTCAAATTTTGAACCAAGTCAATCCGAGGTTTAAGTCTATGTTCGTAAATGCTATGCACCCCCAGGGCTGCTATAAGAATACAGTAAATATGCATGTATGCAAACATCTCACAAATGGCAAGTGCTGGAACATTGCAGATACACAACTGAAAGAGGAGTGGAATTGACCTGCATTGCAATCGTGTGACTTCACAGCAATATGACCTTGAATAGGACTTTTAAACTCTCTTGACCTCTGCTTCCTCAACTGTAAAAAAGGAAAAACCATGCATCTCTTTCCTTTGTTAGCAAGAAATCTACAGGAAGGTGTTTAGTAAACCGCGTAAAGCATTAAATTAATGTAGGTTCTTATATGCATTTATGTTTCATCTGATTCAACTGACAAGTCCTTAAAGTGGATAAATAGTATTTCAGTAAAACAAAATCTTGAGTTTCTTTCATAGAGTGTATTCTCCAGAAAGTAGCAGGTCTGGCTACATTTGCTGATGTCTCAAATATATGTATTTTTAACCAGGTGCCACCAAGCACTTAACTTGTCTTTTGAATGCCCAGACCCACCTGCAGTTTAAATATTCAAGAATTGGTTTTGCTTCCTCTTTAGAATTTTCTGCACCTTCCATCATAGAGAATGTTTCTTAATTTTATTTTATTATTTTAATTTCAAAAGACATTAGCTAAATGTCAAATAACATGAGAGCTGGATTACAGTTTGATAAATGATGCAGCATCACTATATATTTAATAAAAAAGCATCGTACTAACAATGAATTATCTGGTAAAGAAATTAAGAGACATTTCTACTTACAATAGTGACAACAACAAAAAATAAATAAAATAAAATACTTGGGAATAAATTTTACCAAGGAAGTAAAATATCTGTATACTGAAAACGATAAAACATTGATGAAAGAAATTGAAAAATACACATACTGTTGAAAAGGTATCTCATGTTTATGAATTATAAGAATTAATATTGTTAGGACATCCATACTAATCAAAGCAGTCTATAGATTTAGTATAATCCCTATCTAAATTCCAATGGCACTTTTTACAGAAATAGAAAAAAAAAACAATCCTAAATATCGTGTGGAATTATGAAAGACCTCAGATAACTAAAGCAATCCCAAGCAAGAAGAGCAAAGCTGGAGGTATCACACATCCTGATTTCAAACTATATCACGAAGCTATAGCATTCAAAACGGTATGGTGATGGCATAAAAACAGACACATTGACCAATGGGATACACTCAAGAGCCAAAATAAAAGCCCGCACACATATGGTCAACTAATTTTCAACGAGGTTGCCCAAAATACACAATTTATTGAAAAATGATATTGAACAAACTGAATAGCCACATTTTTATCTTATAACATATACACAAATCAATGTAGATTAAAGACTGAACTGTAGGGCCTGACAGCCTAAAACTGCTGATAGAAGACGTGGGGGTCGCACAGCTTGACATCGACCAATCCCATGGTGGTTTGATACAGCACCAAAGTGCAGGCAACAAAAGCAAAAGTAAACAAGTGGGACTACGTCAAAGTAAACGTTTCCGTACAGCAAACGAAACCAACAGAAAAAAAAAAAAAAAAGGAAATGAAGGGCAAGCTATGGTGTAGGAGAAAATATTTGCAAGCCGTATATCCAATAAAGGGCTACTATCCAAAATCGTTAAGCAACTCTTCATCTCAATAGCAAAACAAAAACCCTGAATAACCTGATTTAAAAATGGGCAAAAGATCAGAATAGACATTTTTCCAAAGAAGACATATAAATAGCCAACAGATATATGAAGAGATGCTCAACATCACTAATTATCGGGGACGTGGAAATCCACATCACCCTGAGATATCGCCTCACGCTTGTTAGACTGTTCAAAAAAGACAAGAAATATAAAAGAAATAAAAGACAAGAGATAACAAACGTTGGCAAGGATATGGGGAGAAGGGATCCCTGCGCACTCTTGGTGGAGAAGTGACTTGGCGTAGCCATCATGGAAAACAGTAGGGAGGTTCCTTACAGAATCAAAAATAGAATTACCATACGGCCTGGCGCCCCCACCTCTGGGTATCTATCCAAAGGAACCGAAATCACTATCTCCGAGAAATACCTGCACTCCCATGCTCGTTTAAAGAGTATTCGTAATAGCTGAGCTATGGAAACCACCGAAGTATCCATCAGTGGGCAAATGGGTAAAGAAAATATGATGCACGTGCACGCTTGTGAGCACGTGCCTACGTGCATGTGTGCAGACACACAACGGAATATTATCCCGCTGCAGAAAGTAAGGAATCAGGAAGTCCTGCCATTTGCAGGATGAACTTGGAAGGCATCGTGCTGAGTGAGATAAGCCCGAGAGAGAAACAAGTACCGTGTGGGATCACTTGCATGTGGAATCCAAAAGCAAACCCAAAAGTGTTGAACTCATTGCAACAAAGAGTAGAACGGTGGCTACCAAGGGCTGGGGGGGGGGTGCAGGGGGTGGAGGGGGAAAGAAATGGTGGGATACAGGACGAAGGATGCATGTTTTCGGTTGTAAGATAATCTAATATTCAGCGGGGTGACTTGGTGAACGGCACTGTACGTGGACTTGAGATGGGCCAAGAGAAGATGTCTTGACTGTTCTCGTGGTGGAAAGGGGACTAGGCGAACCGGTGGATGTGCTCATTCACTTGACCGTGTGGGTCATTTCACAATGTGTACATATATGACGTGATCACGTCGTATACTCTAAATATGTCACGATTTTGTCACCCGTATTTCCAAAAAGAGAGAGGGGACACAAGGTATCCTACCAGAGTCTTAAAAAGAAGTTGTCAACGGACTTGGGAGGCCTAGAACCAAATCTTGACTCTACCGCATAGAGCGTGTGATGTCAAGTTGCCCAACTGCCTTACACCTGCTTGTGCGTCTGTGAAATGGGGATGACAATAGCACTGACCTCATAGGATTGGGATACGGGTTAAGGATGCTCTGTAGACAGAACGTTTAGAACGGCGCTCGGCACATGCTAAAGACTCAATAAATAAGAGTTCTTTTATTCAAACGTTTGCTCTCTCTTCCCCATATCTTATTTTAATCCCTATGAGGTGGGAACAAAACGGCACTTTATTTCTGATTAGGATTGTAAGACATTTTCAAGTTGTTGGGAGAATGTCTTAAGCTCTGTAGGTGCTATGGATCTACAAAGGGTAACTGTTGTTCCACTTTTATTTTATTTTTTGTTCCACTTTTAAAAGGGAGAAGATAATTACTATGTGGTCTTTTTTACAGGAGGAGCATTGGTCAACAGAGTTGTTGGGGCTTTTTATTTTATTTTATTTTATTTATTTTTTTTTGGTAGCGCCCATGGAATTGCAAGCTACTGTGGGATGATTCAAATGATTTAGAAAACTTGATTCTGGACTGGAGTGGAATGTTTTTTTCTCCTATCCGAGTTTTTGTGACTGCGGTATCAGAGCAGGAGAATATCGGTTTCCATGTGGGGAAGAAATCCTTTCATAAGAAACGCAATATTTTACAAAGAGTAAGGAAGGAAGGAATCTATTTTAAACTGCCTCTCCTCTTAAGAAAAATAAGCCCATGTATTCTCTGCGTATTGTGTCCATGACTGCCCTCTGCTTTATCAGACGCTCAAAGGATCCCAGGCCCCTATCAGGTCAGCCTCCCACCAAGTGCATTTCTATTTTTGTTTCCTTGTGGGAAACAACAAAGCTTACAGGCCTGTTTTGGGTTAGAGTTTTTCCCCTGTCACCACTGAGGACGAACTGAGCCCAAACCCCCTACCTGACGGCGCCGACGGAGACTGGCTCCGGGAAAACATCAATTTGAGTTGATGAAATAAACACATAAATATCTGCTTAAAAAGATGGTGACACAACTCTCCTTGCCTTACATCTTTATTTCCTTTTGATGATTTTATACAATTCTTATAGTTATTGCCCATATATTGATGTTTTTGATGCTGTTGTAGACTGTATTATGAAAAATATCCTTCTAATCGTTTCCTTTCAGAGGAAATAAAATTGATTTTATATTGACAAAAAAATAAAAATAAAAAGATGATGACATGGAATCCTTTCATTAGCAAGACATTTAATTAGAGGAGCAGAATATCCTGGGCTCACGTAGAGCATCGTAAAACTTCCTCCAAAGCGCGCCCTCACCCCCACCCCCCAACAACTAAAATTTAAAATCAAACGAAGAGATGTTTACTTTTTTTCAACTGGAACTTGAGCTTTATTTGACAAGATCTCCTGAGCAGCTATGCCAGACTCAGATGACTTCCCTATATGCTTACTAGGGTATATATTGGGGAACAAGGCAGAAGGGAGTTGGGGAAGCATTGTGACGTCCTAACTGCAGGGTGAGTCCAGCTTATTAGTGAACAAAGGTCGAACAGGCAGAGTCTTCACATCCCCGAGTGAGGTAAGTGTTGAGAACCAAGGTACCTGCCATATGTTGGTCATGGGTCAAGACGATCCCACGGCAGAGACCAAAGGGAGAAATCCAGGCCGTAGCCGGGGGGACGGGTGCAGCTGCATCTTGGAGCTCAGGAATGGCAATGAGCATGGCCCTTGCCCATGGCCCTGACCCCAGTTAGCAAGGATGAGGAGGGCGGCGGGCGATTTCCAGAGTGAAATTATTGTGCATGAAAATAGACAGTACGCCAGACAGCCATGAACCCCAGGACAGTCATGGTTTCCTCGCATTAGGATGACAGGCAATTTCCCTAAGAACCTAAATAATCTCCTAAGAGGAAAAGAGAGGGAAGAAACACCCCATTTGACTCCCTACAAGAAAATGAGTTTCAACTGGAAGTTCTGTTTAACAGATTCACTTTTTGCCTTTTAAGCACAGGAGACAAATCTATACCTTTCGAGTTTAAAATAATGTTTGTAGCAAACAGCGTGGCTTTATTTTAAGACCCGAACAGGTACCCGGGGTTGGATGGAGATGGGCGATGGCTTAGAAAATGGCGCTTCTGAGTTTTCAAAGCCTTGACCTCCTCTGATGTTTGCTTGCATTTTCCCTTTGTGTCACCCCCTGGCCAACTGCCAAGACAACACCTGAAATGAAGCCGACACGGTTCCCAGAAAGGAGGTCTGCTGTGTTTCCCCGGCAGGGCGGGGGCTGTATCGTACGAGACCAGAAGTTGAGATGCATCTCAAGCCCGACCGGCTCAAAGACCCGCCTGTTCTGTGCGATACAATATGGGTCACCAAGTTTAGGGAAAAAGAAGAGAGGGAGGATTAGGAAATAGAATAAGGACAACGATTTAACAAGATCAATTTTTGTTCCGATTTGATGATTTACACGTGAGAGAGTCCTATTTTTAAAGTACAGAGAGGGCAGGTAAGCCAGAGCCGTCAAGGAGAAGGTTGGAAACCAGAAGGTTATAGTAGATGAAGCCTGAGGCCAACACAGGCCTCCCCGTGCTCATTAATTCGAGCAACGTTGGTTGAACACACATCACGTGCCAGACACTCTTCTAGCCACTGGGAGATGGAGGTCGCCGCCCTCAACGTGGGAGAAACAGGAGAACAGAGGGGGTGACAGGACCATGAGGGCTGTTTGGGTGAGGTGCCTCTTTCATAGTTACTTCGTACAATTTCCACCTGTGGCTGCTCGGCGGCCACCTCGCCCTCCACCCTGCTGTCTCCAAATGGGGCCGGGGCGGAGAGTCACCGTGACATTGGGTAAGCAGAGGCCCCAAGTGCCAGGAGACGCCTCTGCCTCTCTGGCAGGCATGCCCAGCATGTGCCAGTGGTTCTCGTAGGACACCCTCCCCCACATCCTGCATCTGGACACGTACGCACGCGCACGCACATTTGTTTTAGGGATGGGAGTATATGCTTGTCAGCCCTCTCGGGAACATGAAGGGGAAAGCCTCACCACTCCCCGTTACCTGTATTGCTTATGATCTCGTAGCCCCGTAATTTTTCTCTTCCCTGTAGTCTTCTTCCACAGGCTGGGAGGCATCGAGTAGCAGAGGAGCTCGGAAGGCCTTAGGTGGGCCTCGCAGGTGTCAGAGCCAGTTAGACTGTTGCCTGATAACGCATCCGGGGGTGTATCGCCTGCTTGGTCGCTTTGGAGCGATTCTCTAGTGTAGGATCAGACGTTTATGTTCTGGTAATTCATTTAGGAGCAAGAGACGGGTCCCACTGATCACCCTATTATAAAGCATCTTTGAAAAGGAGAAAGTTACCTACTTTATATACCTTCCTCATGGAGTAAAATAAAATGACAGACTAAAGCTCTTAGAGAAAAAAATAAATAAATAAAGCTCTTAGAGAAACTCCGGTGCAAGCACAGGGAGCGACGCCAGGAAAACCGAAGAGTAGGACTAACCGCAACCTCATCCTCTGACCTGGATTGAGGGCGCTGACCCAGGGGCTTGCTAAGACCCCCTGACAGACCCCTTGAGTGTGAATGGTTTTAGGCTTGGTCTTCACAAACCCTTCCAAGATTTGATGGACCCTTCGGACCCTTCAGACCTGATGATCATAAAAATACAAATAACATTAACCATCAGGTAAATAACAATTGCTGATATCTCAGATTTAAACGGCGTTTTGAAAGTTTACCAAATACCATCACATTTGTTACGCAATTTGCTTTTCAGAGGAGGCCTACTGCAACGTCAGGAAAGCAGTCGAGTCCCCTGTCTTTGCAGATGAGGAAAGTAAGATTCACCTGACTTGAAGTTAAAGGCCTTGGGTAAGGTGAGTGGTCCTGGCCGCAGGACCAGCATCAGGTTCAGCTCAACACGGCGGCAACATGTTGGGATTAGATTCAAAATTTAGAATTTAGGGCAAAAGTTGAATAAGATCAAAATGACTTTGACAAATCTTCCCTCATCATCAGCAGGATCTGACTTCCTTAAAATATATCATTGTTTCAAATACGCAATTCCAGTAAATTAAATGCATGTAGGGGATGCAGCAGTTGAGCATCTGCTTTGGCTCAGGGCGTGATCCTGGGGTCCCGGGATGGAGTCCCGCATCGGGCTCCTGCATGGAGCCTGCTTCTCCCTCTGCCTAGGTCTCTGCCTCTCTCTCTCTCTCTGTGTCTCTCATGAATAAATAAGTAAAATATTTTTTAAAAAATTAAATAATGCACGTATGATGGAACTCTACTGAATTTCTATAATAATGCTTGAACCCGCGGCCATTATCACTTATTTTGCCACGAATATATTGTCTCATGTTCTATAAACTCCCTTAATCTCTCCTCTAGGATCGTTCTCTGCTTAAACAGAATCTCTGTTGCTCTAAATTTCGGAGAAATCCTAAGGGTTCTAGGATCCAGAGCTCGTGATCATCAGGTCGGCTCATGATTGTAAGGAACGAAGGACTCTCCTGTCTTAGCTTTGCTGCCCAACAATTCCTCTCAGCACACTTTTCCCTCCCGTGGCACTTGGACTTCAGCTAACGCGCATGCTTTCTGGGAGCTTTCCCAGGTCTTTGAACATATATACTAAAAGCAGAGGATTCACATATTGATTCTTTGCTCTTAAAAATCCAATGGTAGGAAACTTGCCACGTGGCTCAGTTTGGGTATCTGATGCCGTAGGAGTAAGGCGACTAGGAACGAGTGCAACTGAAGCAAGACCCTCACATCCTACTTTGCTCCCAAGAAATTATAAGAAATAGGGGCTCAGGGATTTTATTTTTTGGTATTTTCTCCCCCTAATATTTCATTTTATATATTTTTAAAAGACTTTATTTATTTGAGAGAGAGAGAGAGAGGATGAGAGAGGAGGAGGGAGAAGGAGACGCGGACTCCCCGCTGAGCTCGGTGCACAGTGTGGGACGCGAGGCTCGAACCCAGGACCCTGAGATCATGGCCTGAGCCCAAGGAGGATGCTTAAGCAGCTGAGTCACCACCCAGGCGCCCTCCCCTGATATTTTAGTATCGTTGCCACTCTGAATCCTAAACTACACTATGGTAATTTATGAAAACTTTTAGTTCTAAAAGACGTTTGTACCAGCTGATTGAGGGCTTAAAACCAAGCCCACCTTTGAGCAATCCAAAGCTACTTCTAAAGCAATTGTCAATAAAATTGAAGAAATAAAACCATTAGGAGAGTGATAAAAGCAACTGAGGATTTTAATTGTGGAGCTTAACTCTAATTTTTAAAACGTTTCAAAATTGGATGATGTCATGGATCGTGACAGGTTTGTAAAAAGCACTGGAAGAAAAATACCCGGATTCTATCGCTTACCGGCAGAAGGGTTTTGGCGATTTACTTGAATTTTCCAAACTTCAGCTTCCTCATCCTCTTCTTTTTCTGCTTCCTGTCAAAGAAATTTAACAAATGATCTAACGGGAAATGCTCATTTCTTTTCCTTCAATTTTTCCCTTCCACCTCACTTTCGGGTAGTAACTGTGCTTTCAGAACGTTTGTGGTGTATCCTGGAGAAAGCAGAAGCTGGGTCACGCTTTTTCTGTTCTGTTAAATTTTATTTTTATGATCTTAAAGCCATAAAGGATGTTAGTGTCCTGATGGGTAGGGGGGAGTCGGGAGCAGGTGTAGAGGTCAGAAATCAACCGAGCAGGAAGGCGAGCTTCTGAGAAATGGGGAAGGCAGGGAAATTTATGCTTCGCAAGAAAAGAGGGCACCTGTGTTCAAGGATTCCGTTGTTTGGGGGATGATGGTGAGATCTCAGAGGACAACGGCTGCTCCTAGGCCTCCCAGGCCTGCTGAAGACTCCCGTGCCTCAGGCCTGCCAGGAGAGCAGCCGGGCAACCCCTCCTGAAGTGGCGACGTGGACGGTAATCCTCCCAGGGGCCTGCATGGGGCCTGGAATAAGTGGGTGACTGGGGACCGGGTGGGCCTTCCCGTCTCGGTGCCATGCTGATGTTGGTGTTTTGCACAAGTCCTGAGTGAAGCATAGGGAGGGCTCTAACAGCACAATAAATGACCTTTCATCCCACCAAACTGGAGACCAGACTGAATATTCGGTTGATTGAAAACAAATTTTTAAACATATTTTGTTTGTTTATTTATTTATTTATTTATTTATTTGAGAGAGATAGAGACAGAGACAGAGCAAGAGAGAACACAAGCAGGGAGGAAAGGGAGAAGCAGACTGCCCGGGAGCCCAGCACGGGGCTCCATCCCAGGACCCTGGGATCATGACCTGAGCCATAGGCAGACGCTTAACCCACTGAGCCACCCAGGCCCCCCTGAAAATACATTTTAATGAGATATTTCTTGCATGCCTTATAATATGGGCTAAAAATCCAGCAAATACCTTGACATGCAGCTGACCCTTCAACAACACAGGAGTTACAGGTGCTGACCCCCACAGAGTCAAAAATTCACATATAGCTTTTAACTCCCCCCAAACTTAACTACTAATAGTCTATTGTTGACTGGAAGCCTTATCAATAACATATACAGCTGGTTAATACATATTAGTGTATTATATTAACTGTATCTTATATGTAGGATATAAGGTATTCTTGCAATAAAAAAAGCAAAAGAAAAGACAATGTTATTAAGAAAATTATAAGAAAGAAAAAACGCATTTATAGTATTGTACTGTATTTATTTTAAAAATTATTTAAAAAAATAAAATTATTTTATTTTTATTTATGTTATTACATAATATAAATATTTATATATTATTTATTTATATTATTTATTAATTAATTATTTATTATTTATATGTTAAATATTTATATATTTATTTATATCATTTATATAATATAAATATTTATATATTTATATAATCATTTTATTTTATTATTTATAAAAAATTATTTTAAAAAATTCACATATAAGTGGACCTGCACGATTCAAACTTGCGTTGTTCAAGGGTCGACTGTACGCTGATAGCTCTGCTCCTTCTCTCCCTCCCTTCCTTCCTTTTCTCTTCTTCTTTTCTTGGAATCTTCCTGGAATCATAATTAGTGCTGACTTTCTAGAGTGATTAGCTCAGTGGATTGGAGCGTGGTGTTAATGGAGCAGTGGCCTCATCTCAGCCACTTTAAATAGAGAAAAAGACTACCCGACCGTCACAGAGACCCTTTTTATTGGATTCCATAGGTCACAAGCTCCCCAAATAGGAGTTGAATGGCCAAAGGGAATTTTATTTTTTAATTTATTTTTTATTGGTGTTCAATTTGCCAACATATAGAATAACACCCAGTGCTCATCCCATCAAGTGTCCCCCTCAGTGCCCATCACCCATTCACCCCCACCCCCGCCCTCCTCCCCTTCCACCACCCCTAGTTCGTTTCCCAGAGTTAGGAGTCTCTCATGATCTGTCTCCCTTTCTGATATTCCCCACTCATTTTCTCTCCTTTCCCCTTTATTCCCTGTCACTATTTTATATATTCCCCAAATGAATGAGACCATACAATGTTTGTCCTTCTCCGACTGACTTACGTCACTCAGCATCATACCCTCCAGGTCCACCCACGTGGAAGCACATGGTGGGCGTTTGTCGTTTCTGATGGCTGAGGAGTATCCCACTGTGCACATAAACAAAGGGAATTTTCGAAGACAGTTCGATGCACAACCAGAACCACGGGAGTCGTGTCCCCGTGAGAGTGGGTCCTGCCGGCAGCAAATGTCCTCTGTGGAGACAGCAGTCCTCAACTTTGTGCTCCAGGCAGAACCACTAGTCGAATGTTTCAGAAATGACAACGTCTGATGTAAGTAGGACCGATGGCCCCGCTCCCCGGGATAGTCCTGATGTTGACCCAATGAAATGAGCTGCTGTGGATGTTGGTGGCCAACGGTTTTGGGAGCTCAGAAGTCTCCTGCCTCGTCACCACCCTCACTGTCTGCGGACAGGGGCCCCTTTCTCACGGAGCTTGGTGTGGAGGGTCGGCCACCGCGCCGAGCAGGGCACCTGACCGAGCGACACATAGCATCCGCTCCGCACAGCGATTGGGTCAAGGATGGTGACATCAACGGGAACGTCCAAGGAAGAATCTACAGGTGCGTGTGTAGCTCTACGTAGGACGGAAGCCTAGAGGCGACAGTTGTCATTCTGGCTACCCCGAGAGGAGAATTTATCTAAAAAATGACAACATCTGAGTCTCCGGATCCAGCCTGTGTCAGGGTGACAGTCCCCAGGGCTTCTTAGGCACATTAGTTGACGTAAGCGACGCCTGACCCCTTTCCCCCGAACTGTCCTGAGGTGGCTTCCATCCGCCTGGGGGATGCAGGATCACGTCCAGTCGGAGCCAGGTGCGCTATCAGGGAAAACAGATTCCTGGAAAGCGCCCGAGACATTCGCAGCACGAGGCTGGGCCTGGCGGTCGCACATTTCAGGTGACACGCACGTCCCCGCCGCGGCTCAGTGGCGTCTGACTTCGCTTGTGAAGGCTTCCGGCGGGGTGGCTCCGGGGACACAGTGGGGTTTTCTCTGCCCTTCTGCAAGTTTTGTGATTTCTGAAGCGGGAATTGGTTCCACGAAGAGGGCTGCTGTGAACCCACGATGGCTTTCACCGAAGAGTGTGGCCACGTTGCCATTTGCAGCTGTAACCAGGGGAAGTTTATGGCTGTTGAAAGCCCGGTGTGTTGCGGGGCCTCAGAGCGTTATGTGAAAGCCACAAACCCGGGTAACGCAGGGGTGTGTCACCCGCCCCGAAACCTTGCCAGGGCTCGGGTTTGTTCACCGGAGAGCGGTGGCATGTGGCTCACTTACCGGCCCGTCCCATAGGAGCGACTGTTACCAAACCACAGAGGCCAGTCAATCGCCAAAATCCGCCTCTTGCTGCTTGGGAACGGACGAGGTGACATCATCCTGTATTTGGACGCAGAATATTGACAGGGTCCTGCTTTCGTGAGCGCTAAGAAAGTAAGAAGCCTACTACGGAGTCTTTTTGGATCACAGGAGAAAAATACTCTGCTTGTCTGGGAGAAAATTGAATTATCCCTTAAAACACAGCACAGTTAGTTCTTTGAGGTTCTGTGTGAGTTGGGCGACGGCATAAGTTAGGGGAGCGAGGTCACGCTAGCGTGAGCAACGGTGGAAAGGCCTCAGGAGGTTCAGGGATATCAGGAAGCACAACCACACCACCTCGGGGGACCCAGAAGTAGCTGACACCAGTGAGGAAAATCTGAATTTTATCAAATGTCTTTTATAAGGATTCATTAATTGTATCCATTTTGCCATCTATGTATTTCTTAAAGGTTCTATTTATTTATTCACGAGAGACACAGAGACAGAGGCAGAGGGAGAAGCAGGCCCCACGCAGGGAGCCCGATGCGGGACTCGATCCCGGGGCCCCGGGGTCACGCCCTGGGCCGAAGGTGGGCGCTCCACCCCTGAGCCCCCCGGGCGCCCCCACACTTCCAGTTTAGACAGCTAATTTCCAGCAGCAAAAACACAACACAGATGGGGGATGAAGAATTTTTAGTGGACAGTTGTTCACGTCTGTCATAATGTTCTCATACAGGGTCATCTTTGATTTTCTGGAATGAACCACACTTGGTAATAACGTGTTATTCTTTTCAGGCACTATATATGAAAATTGGCATTTTTATTCATAAATTTTATCATATATCATATTATTCATAACAAAATTACAGTTTTATTTTTTTATGCCGAATGTTTGGCTTTGGTTATCAGTGTGCTTTGGTTTCATATACAAAATTTTGAGAAACACTGAGAAAGTCTTAAAATTATTTATAAAAAATTTATCCATGAAATATCTTGCCTAAGTGTATTTCTTAAAAGCATTTTTTTCAGGGCACTTTGGAGGCTCACTTTTTATCTTCATTCATTCCTTTTGATTTTATTTGAATTTATTGTTCTTTTTCTAAATTTTCAAACTTAGTTTTAAAATCAGTTTAAAGGGAATATATACTTCCTTCCTTCCTTCCTTCCTTCCTTCCTTCCTTCCTTCCTTTCTTTTTTGCCCCTTCACTTCCTCTGAGTACATCCTTGACTATAGTTCGTAACTCTGAAATGTACATTTACAGTTATATTTTCCAGCTATTCTGCTTTTAACTTTGATGAAATGTAGTTAGTAGATGATTAGCAGTTCCCACTTTCTTTCAAAGTGTTTGTACTCAGAAAATCTAATTTGCACTCTTGCTACTTTGGGGAAATATATTGTTTTCTTTATGGCACTTGGGAAAAGGGTGGATTTTTTTTCGCATTTTAGGACCTATTGATCATCCTGACTATATTATTTATTCCTTTATTTACTTGCTTATTTTTTAATCTGTTGGATTGTCTTCTAGATTGAGAGGATATGATACAAATAAAATACACTATAAGCATATTTTTGGGTTTTTGAAATGTTTTAATTTGCTGGCTACCTGCCATGTACAGGGTGCCTATATGTAAACAGCAGCTACAGCTCATGACTGGATCCTTCATCATTATAAATTCTAAGTGTCTTAGTTCAATTCGGTCCAAATTTTTCTGTTACAGACGATGCTATTCGGTTTGTGGCATGGCCTTGTTCTAGTCAATGTTTCCGTGTCATCATATCTTTGCTATTTTTAACCTTTTTGGATTTTGTTCTGCTTATTTTTGTTTAGTTTGGTAAAGGCAATTTCCCTTAGATTTAAATCTAAAAGCCGTCTCTCATAGAAGTTTCTATAGTATGATACAATTTTAAATGAAAGAAGGGAGAACATAAAATTACATGCTCACTATGATACAAAAGGAAATGTATACATTTGGACAAAACATGGATAAGGATATGGAAAATTTAATTGGCCACATTAGAGCATAAAATGTAGAAAGGTTTAGCATATTTCCTTAGATGTGGTAGGAATATTATCTTGGGAATAGTAATAAAAACTATAATAATATATAATAATTTTATGTAATATAATAATAACACATATTTATAAAATAATAACAATCCCTGTGCCATATATGGGTGATATGAATACTTGAATGAATTAATTGCCTAGAGCAAGTTCCACTAACGATATCGGGGCCAAATTTGATGTCTGTCCCCCAGCTCGTCGCTCTCCCAGTGTATTTGCCCCCGGAAGGGTTTGCTTTGGCTAAACCACCTGTCACCCCTCCAAGACACCATTCCCATCCCTCCACTGCCTTCTTATTGGAGCACCTTGCAGGAGCCCAAGCGGGAGAATCATGGTCTCCGACGTCTTCGGGAGGCCAAGAGACAGGTGGAGAAGTGTGGTTGATGCGCTTGTGTGATCTCACTCCTTTGTGTGTGAACTGCAGCTGGTGACTTGATTCCCAGGAGCTGAATATGGCAGAAACGGTGAGATGCCATTCCCCACGGCTGCCGCCTTCCAACTTGTCCCTTCTCTTGCTTGCTCTGGTGAAGCCGGCTGTCCTGTGGACAGGCCCAGGGGACAAGCGCTCCAGGGACGCCTGCAGCAAGTAGGTTTTGAGGAACTGAGACCCTCAGCTCAAAATCGGGGTGAGAAACGAGCCCTGCCAAGGCTACTGGAGTCAACTTGGAAATAGTCTCCTAGTTGAGGCTTAATTAAGTCGACCGCAGTCTTGGGAGAGGCCCAGGACCAAGATATTCAGTTACGCTCACTGAATTCTAGGCTCCCCAAAAAACCGTGCAATAACACATGTGTGCCGTCTTAAGTCGCTAAAAAATACTTAGGTTGTTCCCTGTAGACGGGTTCCGCTGTTAGTGATCTACCCTTTACATTCAGAGGTTTAAAGGGCGTTTTCCTCTTTAGATTTCAGGTTTCAGACTGTGCTCTGGCGCTGTTTCTTCTTTCTTTATTTATAGGCACCTTTATGGAAATCATGTCACGTCTGGAATAGGAAAAAACCACATTTATACGACTTATATAGAGAGGAAGGATCCAGTACAGGGTCGTTATTCACCTGTAAGTGCGTGAGAACACCCAGCAGTTCCTGGCTTCTGTGGACTCTGAGCCCTAAAATCCCCTCAACAAATCTCCGATCCTTTCTCAGCTGAGATTTGTTAAGTAGCTTACTTTTTTCATTTATCAATTGTGCACGACGGAGAGGAACTTGGAGCAGGAAGTAGAGAGGTTAAGAGAGAGGCTGAGGTCGACCGTAACCCGTGACAGGACTAGGAGCCCTTGGGTGGTCCGGGTGGCTCAGCGCGTCAGCGCCTGCCTTCAGCCCAGGATGTGATCCTGGAGACCCGGGATCAAGTCCCACGTGGGGCTCCCTGCGTGGAGCCTGCTTCTCCTCTGCCTGTGTCTCTGCCTCTCTCTCTCTCTGTCTCTCATGAATAAATAAATAAAATCTTAAAAAAAAAAAAAAAAGGACCAGGAACCCTTTAATCCCTTCTGCTTCTCCGGGAGCTCAGTGTAGGCCTCATGACCCTATTCCATGTCCCCGTCCCCCATGGAAGCCGCTCTGCAGCGCCCGGGCCCGGGCCGTCTAAGCACATCTGTCAAGTCACTGTTCCCCAGGGGAGGGCTGGGAGCTGCCTGCCAGGCCGTGCAACTATGCTCAAGTGAGCGCACTTCTCCGAGCATCACTTCCTCGGACGGCAAAAGCTGACACCTGTGCTCTCTCCGTGCAGTGATAGTGAGAAGTGAGCTCACACGAGGCGGCGTCTCGCACAGCCCTGGGCGCTCAGGGGCTCTTCGGAGCCGCGCCTGGATTGCCCGACGAGCTACTGCACAGCGCCGAGCCGCAGCGGTGACCGCGTCCACGCCGAGGGATTCAGTCATCCCACGCCGGGGTGGGGGGGTGGGGGGAGCTACTGATCACAAGGAGCAAGCAGGCTCTCCGTATCCCAAGAGAATCGACTTCCCTCTACGTTTCACTCCCTGTTCCTTTTTGTCCTCCTTTGTCTCGGCCTGAGTGTATCCTGGGAAACATTCTTCCCCTTGCTCATGCCTCAATTCATGATAGGCTGTCACGAGCATAGACACAGAAACCGAAGGAACATCAGGAAAATGTGGGAAGTGGAAAACTCGAGTTCAACCAAATTCCGAACTTGGGTTTAAGGGAAGCTTTTGTATCGTTTCTCCGTGGAAATTCCGTATTGCACGGTGCATCGAGGTGTCGTGCTCTAAGACCAGGAGTGATTACATGATTTATTCTCTGCCTCTGTCACCATCAGCTTCTTGTTACATTTTTTTAAAGATCTTATTTTATTATTCCTGAGAGACCCAGAGAGAGAGGCTGAGACACAGGCAGAGGGAGAAGCAGGCTCCATGCGGGGAGCTCGATGCGGGACTCGATCCCGGGACCCCGGGGTCACGCCCTGGGCCACAGGCAGCCGCTCAACCACTGGGCCAGGTGCCCCTTGTTACATTTTTTCCTAAGCTTTTCTTAAATACCTATTTATAATTGAGAAGTTTTGCGGCCCCTCGTATACCTTTTATTGGCTGTTGAATTCACTTGAAACCTCTAGGAATGAGCCTGAAAATAATGCTTCTTTATTTTTATCTTCAAGATGCCCAACCCAGCTGGAAGGGGAGAAAAAGAATGTCTGTGGGATCCTGTTAGACTTCCATCCCTTCCCCTACAGTTTCATCAGGATCAAACGGATTCTACAGAGCCGCGGGCCGAGCGCAAATCAGATGCACACGCGGAGCTGTGATAGGACAGAGCTTTGCAGAAAGAGAAGAAAGACCTAGTGGCCGCCCGCCCGGTGGCCGAGGAGCGTCCCCGCCGCCGTGAAAGGGGGACGAACAGGCCGCCGAAGCTCTGAGAGCACAGCGTCAGGGGCTGCCTGTGGCCCCAGGGCCCAGCGGCTCGGTCGTTGGGTCTTGGCGTCCACGGGAAAGGCCAGTGGCCATCAGAAGATCTGCTGACAGGAAGTGTGATATAAAGGACTTCAGCAACCGAGGAGATGTAGGGACAGGCCAGGGCCTGGCTCACTGTCCCGTCCTGGCAAGAGCTCTGTGCCGGACACGCTAACCCGGGTCCCATCCTATAGGGCAGAAACCTGCCCAGAAAAGTCTGCTAAACTGCCCAGGGTTTATATTTGGCAAATACCAGAGCCACTTTTTAAACCCAGGCCCATTGGCACCAAGGACCATGCCCAGCCACTCATGCTACTGGGAGACCCCGAACTCTGGGAAACGAAGTGGGGGGGTGCCGGGTGATGGGCACTGACGGGGGCACTTGACGGGATGAGCACTGGGGGTTGTTCTGTATGTTGGCAAATTGGACACCAATAAAAAATAAATTTATGCAAAAAAATAAGAAGTTCATGCTACTTTTTAGTTTTCCAATCACTTCTGGACAGTTCCGTCCAGCCAGGGCGCAAAGTTGTAGGAAGCCAGTGCAACCGTTAGGAACGGGTTATATCCGCTGTCGGGTAATTCAATCATGCGTTTTAAGACATTTATTTCAGGAGCTTATTCTATCATATTTTTAAGCTACGAATCTAGTTCCATGTTCCTCAGCTGGTAGGTAGGCCTTGGAGTCTGCAAAGGTCTGTGGACTACTTACAGGGCGAGGGCAGTCACGATTCCATTCCCTCTTCCTGCCTCGTCCTTCTCTCCTCTCTTCCTTGCTTCCTCCTTTCCTTCCTTCCTTCCATCCTTCTTCCTCCCTCCCTCCCTCCCTCCCTCCCTTCCTTCTCTCCTTCCTTCCTTCCTTCTCTCCTTCCTTCCTTCCTTCCTTCCTTCCTTCCTTCCTTCCTTCTCTCCTTCCTTCTCTCCTTCCTTCCTTCCTTCCTTCTCTCCTTCCTTCCTTCTCTCCTTCCTTCCTTCCTTCCTTCCTACCTTCCTTCCTTCCTACCTTCCTTCCTTCCTTCCTTCCTTCCTTCTCTCCTTCCTTCCTTCTCTCCTTCCTTCCTTCCTTCCTTCCTTCCTTCCTTCCTTCCTTCCTTCTTACCTTCCTTCCTTCTTCCTCCCTCCCTCCCTCCCTCCCTTCCTTCCTTCCTTCCTTCCTTCCTTCCTTCCTTCCTTCTCTCCTTCCTTCCTTCCTTCCTTCCTTCCTTCCTTCCTTCCTATCTTCCTTCCTTCCTTCTTTCCTTCTCTCCTTCCT